>NW_005872118.1:0-103317 GCF_000147115.1 Myotis lucifugus
GGCTACCTCCCACCTTGCTGACTGGTGGGCCATGGCTGACTTCTCGCCCAGGGGCCTGGGGACCAGTGTGCAGGGCTGTGCAACGGAGAGGCAAGAACACACACACTGCCCTTGGTGAGGATGGCAGGGCCGGTGCAACACAGGGTCAGGGAGAAAAACCAGATGGCACGAGGCAGCCCCTAAATTCAGCAGCAAGAAAACAGACCCAGAGAGGGAAATGGCTTTCCACAAACTCATCCACTCAGGGCAGGTCACACCTGGAAGCCTGAGCACAGCCAACTGTTTCCTTCTGTCCCTCATTTCCCGCCAAGCAGAGGGGGAGGCAGAGCTGACTGGGCGGACTGTGCTCTCTCCTCAGTCCACCAGCTCAGGTGCCTGGCGAGGGCTTTGTCTTTGGCCATAAGGAAGAGAAATGAGTGCAGACCAGCCCCACTCAAAGCCCTTGCAGCCACCTAGACCCTTCTCTTGATCTGGGAAAGGGGGTGGTGGGAGGGAATGAGTGAGGCAGGCCAGGGGAACTCAAGGCTGAGGCTAGGCAGGGGGTGGCCACCCACCACTTTTCCCTTCAGGCTGTCCTCGCTGAGCAGTGTGCCAGCTGGGCTTCCCTTTGGCGATGCAACCAGTCCTTTCCCACCACAAGGGGGGTGGGCAGAGCCCATGGAAGCCCAGTTCTGACCCTGCTCTGGTGACTGTCACCTTCTGCTAGCACCTCCCATGCTGGAGCAGCCTAGTGCACGTGTCACAGAAGACAGGAGAAGAACCAAGCAATGCTTAGAGAGATGGAGTTACATTTATTATTACACACTGGCCCAGAGAAAAATGTCTCTAGAATTCTGGGCAAAGTCACTCAGAAAGTTTCTTGTATTGCTACCTTTTGAGCCTCTTTATCTCCCAAATATAAGGTTTTCTGCCCCGCTTTGCAAGTTCTTAAAGAGCCCCTATGTGCTGGGTCTTTGAGATCTCAACCAAAGACTTGGCCTGGTGCCAGCACTGATATCTTTGTCTGGGGAAGATGGATTCTTCATTCCCCACTGGTTTTATGTACATAAGTCAAATCATTGACTCTTTTGGGTCATTGTTGGGGAGGGAGTTATATTGAGCCCTGAGGACTATAAGCTTAATGGAATTAATTCTCTGCCAAATAAAGTCAGTGGGCTTGCTTATAAAATAAGGGCCAGGAATGAGGGCCAGGAATAATCTCTAGAGGGTCCAAAGAGTCCTGTACTCTCTATTTTCCCTGGCTGTAGTAAGTCGGGTGTGATGAAGACACTTCAGGATCCCATTGACCTTGATTGCCATGGGGGTGGTCCTTTTCAGGTAGGAGTCAGTCCTTGGGTGGCAAATTTATCTAAACAGAGTCACCAGGTTGGAAGGGATGGACCAGATCAGAAGTTGATACAGGCAGAGCATCTTGGACGTGCTTCTGGACTGCTTTCTGGGGGGACTGTAAAGCCTGTAAGAAGTCGAGTAAAGATTGGTTATGGATTTCAGCTTTTTTAGATTGGGCAGGTCAGGGTCTGAAAAAATCACTAGAATCTGTAGAGGCCCCACTGGTTTTAGGGCAGCCTCCCAGGCTCTTTGTCTGTGGCCCGGTTCCCTCTTGCTTCTGTGGAGTCCCCTTACCTTGTAAATAGCATTATGTACATGAGCCGTTGCAAATGTGTACCTGCTATCAGTATAAATTGTTACTGATTTTTCTTTTGCCCACAGGAGAGCCTGAATCTGGGTGACTCGAGTGGTTGACACCCAGCACTCCAGTGTGTTCTGGGGTAAAGCCTCGACTGCATGTGAAGCATTATTTCCTACCCTATGGTTAACTTATTTGCTTTTTTGATAAGCATAGCTGTGGCTGCTGCTGCCCGGAGGCAAGTAGGTCACCCAAATATAAAGAGGTCAAGTCTTTTGGACAAATAGGCTACTGGTCTTTTCTAGGGGCTGAGACTTTGTGTGAGTACCTCTTTGGCTATGCCCCTTGTCTTACATACCTAGAGGTGGAAATACTTATTTATATCTGGTAGTTCTAGTTGGCCTATTGTCCTTGCTCTCCTCATGTCTGTCTAACTTCCCAATATATTACCTCAAGGATCCTGGCACTGAATTCTTTTAGAGAAAATGGACGTTGAATTTCTTCTGTAATTACTTCGTGCTCAGGCGGGTCAGAGGTTCTCTCAGAGTCAAGGGATCCTTGCTGTTTGTCAGAGGGATGATGAGGCCTGGGCACAGGAGGAGGTGGGCTTGTGACCTGGCAGAGACAAACTGTAACAGATGGTCCAGTGGAAGGAAAAGAAAACATTTTAGTTTTAATAACCTCTATAGAAATATAACTTTTATCCTTAAAATTACCTCTATGTTTATCAAAAGAGCCAAATCAAGACCAATTTTTCTATTGTATTTAATTTGGCCTACTTGTTTACACAAACACGACAATAATGGTAAGTGACTACCTTAGCCAGAATTTCACGATTGAATCTTAGTGTGCCCCATAGGGCCAGGAAGCCAAGCCATCCAGCTGCTTATTAGCTAAGTGGGCTGATTTCCTCCGTGATAGAGAGGAAATATCTCTGAGAAAAATAACCCAGCAGCACGGCTTAAGACTTTTGCAGATTATCAGGGGTTCAGCCTTTAATAAATCAAACGTTTAGCCAGATGAACCAACAAAAATGTAGAATTAATCAAAGTAGCTTTCGCTTTTACACAGGCTTTCACACTTATATTTATACACCAGACAATCTGAGCTTTTTACTTTACCAGATATTTACTCAGAGTTTATACAGTCCATCTGATTCCTCATTAATTGCCTGAGGAAGCTGTATGGCTTCCGGGGAGGTGACCAAGCTCCCCCTTCCACTCACTTGGAGTGGGCCTGATTGATAGGGGTCCCTACCAAACCGATTCTGTCGACAGGTCCAGAGGTGTCTGTCCACTCTCTCCAGATGCTGTCCAGGTCCTGGACTGAGGTCTGGGAATGCCTAGAGTACCCCGGTTTAATTCTGCTCAGATCAGCAGTGTGTGTGCCACCCGGAGGCCTGTCTGGGGCCCACGGGCCCCAAATGTGGTCCAATCATCGGAGGCCAAAAGGCCAAACATGGGTTGGTTTTCTCGGTCAGGAAACCAATAATGTTACAAAAGACCGTAGAAGAACCAAGCAATGCTTAGAGAGATGGAGTTACATTTATTAGCACGCGTGGGCCCAGAATTCTAAAGACATTTTTCTCTGGGCCTGCGCATAATAATAAATGTAACTCCATCTCTCTAAGCGTTGCTTGGTTCTTCTCCAGTCTTCTGTAACACAGGCATTTCCTACATGGAGGCCACCAGGAGAAGAGGAGAGGGAAGGAGGGCATGTGGAAGGTGAGTCAGGGTTCAGACCCAGGCCACCAGACTGTGGCAGGCAGCGTCAGTCTGCAGGATGGCTCAGCAGCCCAGGAGACGCCTCCACCTGCCAACTCCCTGGCCCATGAGAACACCTGGATGCTCAACTTGCCAGAGACACAGCCTGCTGTTTCACATGCCAGTCAGGAGTCATATACCCTGGCAGTTTGACCAGGAAGACCTACGGTCACTAATACAACAGGCACCATGTATCACCTGCTTCCCATGTGCCAGGCACCATCCTAGAAACTGCAGGTGCAATTGCAAAAGAACAAAACAAAAACAACCTCCCAACTCATTCAATTCTCAAAGCAATCTTGCAAGGTTGTATTCAAACAACCTTCAACAGGTAAGGCAAGTGAGGCCACAGTCCAGCAGGTCACACATCTAGAGAGTGGCAGGTAGGGGTTGAACCCACAGCTGCCCGGCTCTGCAGCCGTCTTTCACACCACCCGGCCCCTCTCTGCATTCTTCTACATCTTTGATACCATCTTCGTGAGTGCACCCTCCCTGGCCACCCAGAGGGCCCCTCTGTGACACCCTCTCCCAGCATCAACACTCAGGGAGTGGAGGCATGGGCAGGGGCACGGTTGTGAATCCCACTTCTTCAGGCCTGCTTGGGGGTGTCAGGTTAGTGGGGTGAGCATGCTGGGAAGAGGGAGGGAGGTGGCTCTCAGGAGGGAGCATCAGAATCCACAACCAGCTCCTACAGCGAGGCTGCTTTGGTCTCGCTGAGGCTGAAAAGGACCAGTGACCTCTGGGCACTTGGTGGTGATGCAGATTCTCAGGGAGCCCCACCCCAGAGCCCCTGAGCCAGAAACCCAGGTCCATCCTGTGTCCAGGCAGCCCAGGTGAGCGTGAGAGAGGCCGCAGTCTGAGAAGCATGCATCAGACCATGAACTTGAGGGCAGGGCTTTGGTTTGTCTCCAGCCCCTGGCGCACAGTGCTCTATAGTCTGAAACAGAAATGATGGGAGGCAGAGACCATGTACATACTGCCTTCAGGACCGCCCACTTGACTAGGCACCTAGCGAGTATGTGACAAAACTTGCCGATGAACTGGTTTACTTTGTTTTTTGGGGGGATGCAGGCATAATGCATGCTGCCTAACACAGAGGACACACTCAATACATATCTACTGAACAAATAGTCTGTATTCCGTGTCACCAGGCTCTCTTCTGTGGCCAGAGAAAGTTCCACTGTGTATGCTTAAGGGGAAGGAGACAATTACTAAATCCTCCAAGGGTCTCAACTCTCAGGTGGTGACTTCAGCCAGTGCACGGAGGCAACAGCTCAATAACAGGTGCACGTGCAGCTTCAGGAAAGCTACACAGAGACACGAGGGTTTCCTAATGCCGCTGACATCCAGGGGTCAGAGCTGCAGAGCAGCACTCAGCAAACTGGCGCTGCGGGCCGACTCCAGCTCGCCACCCTTCTTTTGTTTTTGTTAATCCTGACCCAAGAATATTTTTTCATTGATTTTTATAGAAAGTGGAAGGGGTTAAGGCAGGGGCATAGAGAGAGAAACATCAGTGTGAGAGAGACACAATGACTGGTTGCCTCCTGCACATGCCCTGACAAAGACTGGTGGATCGAGCTTGCAACTGAGGCACATGCCCTTTACTGGAATCGAACTTGAGACCCTTCAGTCCATGGGCTGAAGCTCTAACCACTGATCCAAACCGGCTAGGACTTGCCACTCATTTTTGTATGGCCTGTGAGCTAAGCAGTCTTTACATTTTTTAATGATTAAAACAAAATATTTTTAAAGAACAGACTTTTGTGAAAACTCTATAGAATTCAGAGGACAGTGTCCACAAATAAAGTGTCATTGGAGCAAAGCCCTGACTGTTTATTGACAGATGGCCTAGGACCGCCTCCTGCCCAGCGGCAGTGAAGAGTAACTGCACAGAGACTGCACAGCTCAGGCCCTCCACGTTGGCCTTCCTGCGGCTCCCTGCACAGATGGAGAGAACAGCCTCCCAGGTCTGGGTGGGCTGCCAGCACAGTCACTTTCTGGCTAGTGGTTATGTCCCCCATCCAAGCCAGCTCTGCAGCCAGGTGGCGCCAGCCCCACCCTATCCCTCTCCATGACTTTGCTGTCCAGGTCTCCCCTCTGGTCCAGGTCCATCTGAGGGGAGAGAGGAAAGAGCGCTCCCAGGCCTCACATAGCGAAGGGGGAGCCCGGTCACGCTCCTCCAGGAACTCCTCCAGGGTGATCATCCACCGCTCTGGGGGACCCTGGGCCACCCCCAGGCCTGGGGCTGGGCAACACCCCTCTTCTGGATGCTTCCTGGTGGAGAAGCCCATTCTGGGTGACAGGTACTCCTGGAGGCCGAGGGTAGTGTATCCTGGGGTGCTGGCATCGCGAGGTGGGGCAGAGTGCTGTGTCCCTGCTGGGCATCAGGTCCTCACTGCTCTTGGGTTTGTGGTGGAGCCGGTCAGTTCGGAGGAACCTGGTGTCAGGGCGAGGGGACACAGAGGGACACACGTCAGCCTCTCACTCTCACGCACCTGCCTCCAGTGGGCTCTGTGCTGCCTCCGGCTCAGGGAACACAGGGAGCCCTGCTGGGGAGCCCAGAGCACACTTCTCCCAGGCTGGCACTGGGATGTCAAGGACATGCTGGGATTCTCTAGAAGTTCACAGTGGGGTTTAAAAACAAAATAACGTGGGAGGGAAGTGCAGAGCTCCTGCTAAAGCTGAAATTAGCAACAGCTGTGAGGCAACTCCCTCCTTAGCCCTTGGGACAGCGTAGACAGACCATCTTCTGCACCATTAACAAACTTAAACGCTGTAAAGGAATCACACTCACCCATGTCCTCTGACCACGATGGACCGGAACTCCCAGCCCTGTCCCCATCCGGAAGCTGCAGGAACTCAGGCTCGGAGGATGAGTGGCTCACCCAGGTGCCCAGAGCCGGTCAGTGAGGAGAAGGGATCTGGACCCAAATTCGTGAAAACTCCCAGGCCTGAGCCTGAAACTGCATGATGTGCCCTATGGAGGCAAACCCCTCATGCTGTGAAGAACTTGCTGATTGTCTTCTTTAAATCACACAAATAACACAAAGCCTACAGCCCAGATCCAAGGGCACTGGAAAGTGCCCAGAAGGAAAGCCGACTTACCCTTCAGGCCCCAAGGTGAGCTGTCACTGGACGCATTACTATGGCTCTCGAGCTGCCTGCCCCGGACCCTGAGAGGAAAGGACAACCCTTAACCCATAGGGCCAATGACCCAGTCTAGCCCAGACTAAGCCCTCCAGCCTGACAACAAGGACATAACAGAGCGATTCTACCACAGCTTAGGGGAGCGCCCCCAGGAGCACAGACCTGAATTCTGGAGACGCCCCAGGAGGGTCCCGCCTCCCCTGAGTGCCAGGCCCCGTGCACAGTGGGCATGGGCTGTGTGGGATGACAGCCTGTGCTTCTGTGTCTGTGAGGTCTGTGGCTGGGCTCAAACAATTTTGTTAACAAAGGAAACTTCACGCAGAACTCCGGTACAGACCAAACAGGGCGGCTCTGGGAAAGTGAAGGGTGTGGAGCCCACCCTTACTACACATGGAGCTTTCTAGACCACGTGGAAACACCCTGCCTAGACCAGGACAGTGGCACCTGGTGAGGGTGGGAGCCAGCACAGGGCAGAGTATGTGCGCCCACGGGTGGACAATGAAGCCTGTGCCCGCTCCAGGGTGCTGGGGTCTCAGGAGGAAAGAACGTGCTGGCTTTCCGTGGCTGTTTGCTGTCCTTCAGCTCCTTCTCTTTTTTGTCTCAAATTGACATCTGCCCCAAAGGGAAAAGAAATGGACCTCCCCTATGTCAAGTGTGGGGCAGCCGCCCTCCTGGCTGCAGTGTGTGCCCGCCTGAGCGTGTCTAGGGCAGCCCTCCCTGCCTCCCTAGGATCACAGGGGAGCACCTGCTGCAGGGATGGCGGCACCACCTGGCCAGGGCAGGCGGTCCCTTCCAGGCCTGCAGACCTCCCCTCCTGGTCCAAGCTCCCAGCACACCCAGTCCCACGGTGCCACCCCCCACCTGCAACTCCCCCCAAGTATCATCAGGGCTGGTCCCACTGCACAGTCATGGCTGGGGACAGGGACTGTGTGCCCGGCGTCCCTGCACACAGCTGGTGTTGAGTTGAACTGCACTGAGAACCGGGGACACACTAGTAGAGGCTCTGCTTCCGCCCCCCAAGCAGTCTGCTCTGGACTCACTGGGGCACAGGGCACCCAGGTCCCCAGCCCCGGCACGCTCCCCAAATAGGAGGCATCAGAACAAGCCTGTTAGCAGCGGGGCTTGGGGGTGAACCAACAAGTACTTGGTTTCCATGAAGAGCACAGAAGCAGAACGAGCCCCCTTTCTGAGTAGGAAAAACTTGAACAAAAAAACCCACCTTCCTCTTGGAAAAGGACGTGTCACTGAAAGGCAACTGTGATACAGCTCAGTGGCTCCCAAAGCCTCCGTCCATTCCAGCCCTGCTCTGCCCACCCCTTCACCTCTGTCTCTTGATGAGAGAAGCTCCAGGAATCGGAACACTGAGGAAGAGGATCCCTTTCCTCAGCGGATTCGGTGTAAATCTGGCCCCTCAGTGACACTTCCAAGAATGCTGGCCGACTCCTCCTGTCATGTTACCCTCCACCCAGTGCCAAGAGGGGAGGGCTCCGCGGTGTCACACTGCCCCCCACAGAGCCTGTCTCTGCCCATAAGTTGCAGGAGTCCATGCCAGCACCATGGAGCTTTCTAGGCAATGGGAGGGTGGGAGATAGTGCTCCTCCTGCACTTATTGTTGATACTTCAGAAGCCGAAGCCAATGTAAACGTTCTCAGTTTTTGTTTTAATTAAAAAGTTAGCTCCCCACCCTCCTAGGATTTTGTTCTTTGGAAATTATAAAAACCAAAGCGACTATTAATGTTCTAGAAGGCTGGTCTCATTCACTGATTCCCTTCTGCCTACATGAGAAGGCAAGTGTTTCCACCAATTTCTAAGATGAAATTTACCCCTGGGAGCTGCTCTGGGCAACTCCAATCCAGGTGAGGAAGGTGAGACCTTCCTGCAATCAGTGCTCTCTGCCTGGGCCACTAGGCCTTCCTTCAGGCAAGGGCACTCAGAGCCTCCAGAATAGTGACTCCCCATCACGGGAGGGGTGCAAGCAGGAGCTGCATGCTTAGGCCCCTCGGGGAGGCAGGGAAGGGGTGTTGAGGAACTGCGGGTCCCCATTCCCGCTTCAGCATAACACCTCCACTTTCACCGCCTTTGTGTATGGGACTTGCACACAGGCCTGAACTTGAAGGAAAAGCACTGTTGATGGAAACAGGTCTGAGATCCAGGCTGAAGGGCACCATGCACCGTCCACTCCCCGTGCTGCCTGTGGTTGGGAACTGGAGCTCCAGGGACCGCTCACGGGGGCTGTCATCTGAATTCTAGCCCGCGGAGAACATAAGGCTGGTGAGTCAGCGAACCTGGAACATCCACGGGGAACCTGGGTTTTTGCCAGACGGCCACCTCTGACTCTGGCCCAGCCCTGAGTCGTGGTCTTGTCCAGCTCCTGGAGGAGGGAGGGTCGGGTGGGCTATGCCCTTGGGGAGTATGTGCCCTGTATGTCCTCTCTCTCCGCGTTTCTCCTGCTGGGACAGCCTCACACTCGGGACTCTCTCTGACTTAACTGTAAATCACTCTTCCGCCTTCGAAATGACTGGGACTCCAAAGGAGAGCAGTGTCCTGGCCTAAGGGCCATGCAGCAAAGGCAGCTGATACTTAGAATCCCGGAAGCCTCTCCCACCTCCAGGGCCAGCTGCACCATAAGCAGGGCCCTGAGAGCAATCCTCTCCCAGGGGCCTGGAGCCTTCAGGGGTTGGAGGAAGCAAAAGGAAAGAACCACCACCTGAGAGAGGTGGCGGGTTCCCTAGAGACTGAGCCTCACCAGCAGCTCCTCACCAGCAACGTCAGGAATCCATGGGCCACCAGTCACTGCTCTTCCCTGAGAAGGACTAGGATGCCCTGTGCCTCAGGCCTGCCAGCTGCTCTCTGACAGCAGCCCTGGGTCCCCCCAAACCGACACCAGGGTCTCCATTGTGCAGACAGTTCTAGGTCCCCCTGAGCGTGAGCACTGGGCTGCCAGGGAATCGCCGTGGGCAGTGCTGGGTGTGCAGTATGAGGGGCCCTCAGGAAGGCTCCACAGGTGTCTGAACAGGCCTGGGCTCTGGCTCAGGGGGGATCCAGGCTGAGGAAGCACAATGGTTAGCCTGGGGGTGGGGCCTGGAGCCACACAGGCCGGGAGCAGGCCCAGGGGAGGTGGTGCTCCCGGCTCCTGCCGGAGCCCAGGCCAGGCTTCTGCTCTGCAGAGATGGGGAGACCAGGCCGAGTGCTGAGTGCCCACAAGGGACACGGAACGAGCCCACCCCAGCCGCACAGGGCACAGCACCCCTGACACCCAACAGTCAGTGGCTGCCATTTCAGTGTCTGGCCAGGATCACAGAGGGACTGCCTCCTGCCCTGTGCTCACTCACTTAACCTTCTCCCAAGGGTGCTCTGATTTGTAAACCAGGGGCCAGGTCCTGAAGCTGAGCCAGGCAGCCTAGAAGGCAGGGGGCCTGTCTGTCTTTGCTGGGCTTGTCAAACCACGGTTATGCTTGTCATAGCTTCCAGGGTCCAGTGGGAGGTAAGATGATGAAAAATCATAACTGCTTCTTTTCTCGTCAGTTTCTAACACCTCCGGGGCCGTCATTTCCAGCTCTTCTGCTGTCCTCAGATGCTGTCATCTCTAGGTCATAAGCAGAATGTCTTTTTGTTTTAAGCTGTATTTCTCCCCTCTGTTGCACATTTTAAATTTCCCAGTGCTCATCCCCAGATGCTCCTTTTCACAGCATCCTGCTCTGGTTGCACCGTGCAAAGTGGCTCACTCTGCTATCATGACCAGCATTTTAAAGCTTTTGCCTCTGTGCCCAATGCCTGCTGACCCTGTTGCTCTCACATTCCTTTGTCTCTGGTGTTGCAGACGCTCCTCATGTGTCCGGGGACCCTGACCTCTCATAGGCTCCCCCTGGCAAGATATGACCCGACTGCCCTGCTGGGAGTGTCTCCCGCTAATCAGATGCCTTGAAGAGGACAGTAATGTCCCATCTAAGCTGCGAGCATGCAGGGCTACTGGCATCTGGAGACATCCAACCTGTCAATCCTCCCCGAATCCCCTTGTTTTTCAGTCTAGGACACCTGCCCTCCTCGCCATGGACCAGCCTCCAGTGCAGGGACCCTGTCAAGTCTCCTCCCTGGAGAATAAACCTCCAATGTTGCCTGATTTTAGCCCAAACTCTGGTTCACCTCTGTTCAGGAGCCGCTTGGTGACACCAATTCCTGAGCAGTGGTGTGGGTCCCAGGGCTCAGGTCCAGCTGTCCAGATGGCGGAGTTACCCTCCCAAAGTCGCACAACTGTAGGCGGAGCTGAGCTCTGAACCTGTGTCTGTGGGACACCAACCTGTCCACAGTATCACCCATATGCTGACCACCACTCAGTCTGAGAGGCGCCTCCTGCCCCTGTGAGCTGGGTCTTTGGGAAGGACCTCGGGCCGAAATGCTCATCCCTCTTGGTTCTGGAGGGACCCGTGACTCACCGTGGGTGTGGCCTGGGAGCCAGGAGGTGGAGGTGGAGCTGGAAGGAGCTGTAGTGATGGCTGAGGATGAACAGGCCCTGGAGCCCAGCTCTGATGGCCTGGGCTTGGTGGCTGGGTCAGCGGAGGCATCAGTGCAGTCAAGGCTGCCTCTGGGTGGGGTCACTCCCTTTGGTATTGGGACCCCAGGGCCTGGGGCAGAGAAGGACAGTGAGTAATGGGGCTGCAAAATCCCATGCCAAGGTGGGGCGATCACACTGAGGCCTAGAAGCAGAGGCAGCAGGGCCAGGGAGCCCAGGGACAAAAGTGGGGCTGTGTGCCTCATGGACTGTCGTCTCAGGTGGGGCTCTGGTGGCAGCCTAGCTGGAGGCCCCTGGAGGCCGGCCCTGGCTCTAACCATGGCTCACAGTGCGAGCCCCCAGAAGCCAGGAGAAAATAAAGGTAAGCTCAGGAGGCTCAACAAAATGTTGGTAAAGTCTAACACGTTAACTACTGTCCCACTGCCGTGTCCCTCAGTCCCTGATTCAATAGTAAGAAGACCTGGCCTATGGCTGCTCAGGACCACTCCCAACCTGTGGGCCAGGCCCTCAAGGTCCAGGATGTGCACCCTGCCAACGGGCTTCCCTTATGATTTGAGAAAGAAGTTCATTGCCATCCTAAAAGTCATCTGTTTAGGAAGTCTTCATCTCTCATGACTTTGATTGCAAGAATGATTTTTACCTTGTATGTTTTGCAATTTCTGAATTTTCTTCTATGAACATATACCCTTGTCTAAGTTAAATAAAATCCTAATAAAAACAACAACAACATTGGAGAAAAAACACACCTAAAATATCTTCGACTACCTCCTAGTAGGAAAGGGGATGGGCTCTCCAAATACAAGTGAAAAATGAAAGTGGCTGGAGTTCCTCAGAGCATCAGGACAAGGTTGTTTTGCCCAGTGTCCTGCTCCAGGCAGCCTGAGAGCTATGGACCCAAAGCCATACCCACTGTGGGGATTCCGGTCCCTCCACACTCTCCCAGGACAAGTCCCCCATGGCCCTCAGCCACCCAGTGTCTGGACTCATGGGGTAGTTTTAAGCACCCAAGCCTTGCAATGTGAAATCAAGAGGAAATTTGGATTCTGAAAGATAACCTTGATGAGCAGCAAGATTCAAGTCTGGTGGGATGAATCTGACAGGCGTCCATTGCGTGAGGTCAGTGTGAGCAGCAGCAAGGAGGCGGAGGTGCCAGACAGCAGCCAGGGCAGAGAGACAGCGTTTCCAGCAGCATGCGGGGCAGGCAGGCGGGGGACCAGCATGGGGCAGCCCAGGAATCAGAGCAATGCATGCAATGAGATCAGTGCCACATCAACTGACAGGAGCAGTGCGAGCGTCATTCGTTTACTTTCACGGTGACCTTGCATTTATGATAGTGGTTTTCCACTCACAGTACTGATAACAATCTTCCCTTTTAAAATAAATTGGAAACGGCAACTCGATTCAAGGGAAAGTATGTCAGTATCACTCAGGTGAAATAGACTTTGCAAAATCATGGAGATGGTAAGAGGATGGCTGAAGACAGAAAACAATGCAGTAGCTAAAGGCTTCTGTGGAACAGTGCTCCCAGCTGACAGTGACAGTGAGCTGATGACCTGTCTGTCCACTGCTGCCCTCACAGCAGCATCCAAGACGTCAGAGGAACTCAGCACGGTCCCAAAACGTCACTCTGGGCTGAACCCTGGCTGGGCAACATCGATCCGATTATTTGAGATGCTGAGTGGAGCAGTCAATTCTTCAAAACACAGAAGACATCTAAAAAGGGACTGCTCCACAAAAGCCAAGACTCTGTGCTTTGACACAGAAGGTGGAGATAAGGGCACCAGATTTAAAGTTAGCTGCCCAAAAATGAGTCTTAAAAAAATCTCACTTGACAGGGGCCACACAGTTTCGGAAGCATAGCGACTGCTGATGAGTTCTGTGCTGCACAGGGGCAAGGTCTACAAGCCTGCAGGTGCTAGAGAGGGGGCGGCACTGGGCCCAGGACTCACGTAGCACTGACACCCTGGCTCAGGGACCAGGCATGGATGCCCTGAGGCTCCCCTAACACTGCGCTGGAGTCTGGTCCAGAGGCCTAGACAACTGGTCTCCTTTGAAGTCAGAATCCAGGTTGGCTGCTTTAAGCTTGGCTTGGAATTTGGGTCAGGAGGAGGGGTCCACTATGGGTCATCTGGCCTTTTGCTACTGTTTTTGTTTTTCTGCTTGTTTGTTTGAATTTCAGACATGAAGGCAGGTACATTGTGAAGACACTGATGGATTAGAAATTCCCAGTGTCTGAGAAAGGGAGGAGCTAGTGGGAAGCAGGTGCGATGTCAGAGGAAGAGGAGAACTTCAGGCGTTTACAGAAACCGGGCGGGATGATGGAGACTTGGCCTTTTCCTCGCTTCTGCTTCTCTAAAAGTGACTCTTTTTGCGCCAAGTTGCTAAGTTGTGATCCCCCGGATAACCCAAGAGAGGAAGGAAAAACAAAACAAAACAGCAAATAAATGAAATGAATAACAAATGACTGCCTTAGCTAAATGGTCTTGGGAAATCAGAGTCCTGTCCTGCCCAGGAGAGTTGGAAACAATACCCACAGCACAACCAGGATCAGGACTCAGTGAGCCATTAAGCTCTGACCCCACTTAATTAATTTAGTGGCGTCCTGTGCCAGGCTTTACTTAGCACGTGAGGAGGATTCTGCATTGCTCTAGGAGCCGCTGCCTTAGACTATTTTTCAATGTCAATGTGTTAAACTATTAAATAAGAATGTTTACTAGTTTAGGACCCGGTTTTTCTTACTCCTCCGCCCTAATGACCAGCTCCCTGACAACTTGGCTCACACACAACTAACTCCTGCTCCTGTTCAAAGACCTTGGGACACTGCCTAGTGTGCTTCTAGCTGCTGCAACGGGATAGTCCACCTGAACTGCTCACTAATAGTCCTTGTGCATCTCAAACAGCCTCTTATGGAAGGATG
This sequence comes from Myotis lucifugus, assembly GCF_000147115.1. Classification (NCBI taxonomy): domain Eukaryota; kingdom Metazoa; phylum Chordata; class Mammalia; order Chiroptera; family Vespertilionidae; genus Myotis; species Myotis lucifugus. Next base: position 13,965 of record NW_005872118.1, read on the forward strand.
AGTTTGAAATTCCTCTTTTTCAGACCAAAACACTGTCAACATCAAGAATTATTCCCATTTAGATCCCTACGCATCCTCTACTGCAAACCTACACTTCATGACCTTTAAATTATGGAGTCTTATCAGAGCAGACAATTGGCCTAACTTCCTGAACAAGTCATGTACATGAGCATAACTGACTTATCCGATTTCTGACTTAGGATTCAAGTTCATAGAAGCACCAGTTATTTCTCTCTCCACACCACCACCTGGTGGCCACAGCTCACACCACAGGAGAGGGGACCCACTAGGCAATGCTGGTGCCCCAGGCTTGGTCAACACCTTCAGGGACCAAAGCAGGTTTAACTGCAGGCAGTGCTCACAGTGGATAAGAGTTCAGGCTCCAAAATCTGTCAGACCCGGGTTCAGTTCCCAGCACCACCCCTATTCTCTGGGAAAGTGCTTAACCTTGTCAACCCTCACTCTCCCAGCGCTGAAAAGGGGATAGGAATCGTGCCTGCTCCACATGGCAGTTGGGACTAAAGGAGAGACATAAAGTATGAAACTAGCTAAAGATTGCTGAGCCCAGAAAGAGCCCCCATTACATGGCTGCCTTTACTAATATCTACCACTGACCTCCTCACTCAAGAATCCAAACAGTTCACCTGAGGATATTTTTTTCAGGGAGAGTGGGATGGAGGGCAGAATCAGAGAGAGAAACATTTCTGTGAGAGAGACACATCAATTGGGTGCCACCCACACACCTCAGCTGGGCCGGGTATTGAGCCTGCAACCCAGGCATGTGTCCTTGACCAGAATCGACCCCTGGACTCTCTAGTCTGAGGGCTGACACTCTAACCACTAAGATAAACCGGCCAGGGCAGTCAAGCATCTTTTCTCTGAAAGTTTTTCTAGCTCTATTAGGCTGATTATCGTAAATTAAGTCAAATTAGACAATAACACAAAGGAAGGTGTTGAATGTAAAAAAATTTATGTAGCCCCCATGAGAACCCTTGGCAACAGACACCTCAAGATAAATGTTAATAAGCTTCATTATAATTTCCCTGCATGTGAGCATTTGACCTAATTCACCTCCTGTAAAGACTGGGAATGCGAGCATAAGTCCCTAAACCCTGGTATGGATGTGTGTGCACACTTCGTTTTTTTGCATTTCGAGGTCCTGAAGTGGTGAATGTCACCCAGAAAGGCATGTGCACAGGTCACACTCAGGAGGCAGCTTGTCATAGGCTCTGGTGCTGTAACAGCCGCCCCTGAGAGGGCACGAGTCTCAGGCCTGGGCTGGTCTTCAGGAAGTCCTGGTGTCCTTCATAAAATTTAAATTCTCAGGGTGCATGTTTGGCAGGTTTATAGGTAAGTCATGTATGAAATGATATTTAAAAGTAAATTGAAAACTCAGCCATGTTTAAAGCAAGTAGGATGCACTTTCTCCCTTGCCGGAAGCCGGTCCATCATTGCCGCTTGACATAGTCGCTGCAGGGAAGAACCATCTGCACAGCATATGTTTCAAGGGACCTGGTTTATATGGCATACTGTTCTTAATATGGTTGCTCCCCTACTTAACGCTATATTTTTAACCAAGGTCACCTCTCCGAGAAAGGTTGTTTCTCCAGGTGGGGATTTTTCCCTGGAGTTAGGGATTAACAGGACTAAGAAAGGGAATAAATCAGTAAAAACCCTTAACTAAGTGCCTGGCCGGTAGTTAACCACTTTAACTATGAACAATCACTCTTAAGCTACATAATCTTTACTGAGGATAATCTCCTTCAGTTACTTCCTTGTAGCTTAACAGAACAATAGAGTAGTGACCTTGGAATGGAGATAACAAACATCGTAACCTTTGGAATAGAATGGATAGGATTAAAATCAATTGGTATAAATACAGATGTAACAGGAGAATAAAGACAGAACCTTGCTGGAGAACTGACTAGAGAACCTGGACAGAACCTGGCTAGAAAACATGACTAGAAAACCTGGCTAGGCTGCTGATCAACTGAACACTGTCTCCGTGTCATTCCTTCTTCGCTGACTCCGTCCACACCTTTGGGAACTCCTAGACCTGCTGGGGCTGGACCCCAAAACCCCCTCTCCCAAACCTTAACATCTCTGAAATCAGGATGCAGCTTTGAGCCTGCCTCACAGTCACTGTTGTCCTGGTGGCAATTGTGACAAAATCGTCACTGCCACAACACATTTATCTTCTTCTTATGTGAGCACCCTTGTCCTAACAGCCTCTGAGATTCCATGAAATACATACAGCACATGCAACTAGGAATCCACTTCAGAACCTCTGGCAATTCCACGTGACAACCCTGAATGATGAGGTGCAGTGCACCCCATGGTGGCAGGACTCAAGGCCAGATCAGGTCAGAGAAGAAAACCAAACCCCCTTTTCAAAGTGACAGGAAGATCAGAGCCACAGGAGGCCTTGCTGAAGACCTTGCAGGTGTTCTCACTTGTGAAATGCACTGCGGATCTCCCTACAGAAGTGGCCTATTGTAGGCCTGGAGGAAACAGGGAACCCCAAAATCCTCTGCTGTGGAGCTTGTCTCTGCAGTAACTGTGTGGACACCAGCTCTGGATATTCGAGTCCCTACCACAGTGGCCATGAGGCGTTAGGCTCCTCATAAGGCTCCTCATACTAAAGGAACTGAATTGTTCTGGGACGAAAGTACAGCAACACTGACTGGGGGTTATATTTCCTACTTGGGTGTTCACATTCCTAAGGAGACAGACGTGCATGTGTGGAGCACACTCCCTTCAGCATCCTACACACACACACACACACACACACACACACATGTGCACACAGAGGCAGTCAGGGAGACCTGAGTTCCTGCCCTTCACTTCCCGCCTGCAGACAGGTCAGCCCCTCCTACCTTTTCCCCTGGGCTTCCTGCAGGTCTCTTGCTCTTCTGTTCACTTTGAGCAGCATGGGGTGGCCTGGAGGGGCTCCAGCTGAGATTGAAGAGGCTGAGAAGTACTGGGCAAGGCCTGGTTTGAGGACCCCAGCGGCCAGGAAGGCCTCTCTGAGGTTGACTTTGGTCGTTCTCTGGAACCCCCTTTCTTTAGTTTGATGAGTTTGAGTAAGAATTTGGCTCCAATCCAGTGCTTTTTCCTGTAAGAGGTAGGTTTTTAGGACACAGCCAACCCTCACTGCCCCTCCAGCAGGTGTCTGGGTGCCCTATGCGAGCTGGAATTTCCATCACCAGCCTGTAAAGGTGGTGGTTAATCTGGTTCAGAAAGCGGGTGCTCTTCACTGTCACCACGCTCACCCCACCTGGGGCTCAGGAGATGGCACACAATGTGCAGTTAATTCGCACAGACCCAGGGGTGGTAGAAGCCTTCATCGTACAGGAACCCACACTGGCCACTCGGGAGAACAGAATTTCAAACCCAGCTTTCAGCTCTTAATTACTGTGCCAAGTGCAGGAAGTGGTGCTATACTAACCTAATCATGCTGGTTGGCAAAATTCCACCAAAATGCCATTTTTAGAAAGAGTCAGGGACATCCTCACCTTCTGATAGAGTTAATAATACGTGAAATAGGCTGGCATATTCTGCCCACTCCTGGCACTGAGGAATCTGGGTGAGGGGAAGAGGGCAGGAGAGTGGACCCCTTCAAGTAAAAACAGTGAGCCCTGGATGAGTTACCCAGTGGTTGGAGCATCAGCCTGAGCACTGAAGGGTGGTGGGTTCCATCCCCCGTCAAGGGCACATACCTGGTTTGCAGGTTCGATCCCCGGCCCCGGTCGAGGTGTGTGCAGATGGAAACCAATTGATGGGTCTCTCTCATCTCTCTCTCTCTCTCTCTCTCTCTCTCTCTCTCTCTCTCTCCCCCCTCTCTCTTTCACTCTCTCTCTCTCTCTCCCTCCCACCGCTGTCACCTCACTCCCTCCCTTCTACTCTCTCTAAAAATCAATGGGAAAAATATCCTCAGATGAGGATTAGAAAAATAAGTAAATAAATTAAAACTGTGAATGTAAAAGGTAATTCATTCCAGCTAACAGGAAATGAAGCATTCTAATGTAACAGGGACCATAGCTAGGTTCTGGTCCTGGCTCTGCCACGAAACAGCACTGTGCTTACAGAAGCCACTCAATTTCCTCATCAGTGCCTCAATTTCCCTGTCAACAGAAGGGTCAGGCAGAGGTTCCGAAATTCTGTGGTTCTGTGATTTCTACAGAGAGGCCCTGCCGGATTCATGGTGTTTTAACCTCAAGGCTGGGCTGGGACAGGACAATGGGAAGGCCCAGCTCCTGGGCTCAGGCTCGGGCCCAGGGGGAGCCCTGTTGGATGGAGGCCGGCAGTCTCAGGGGTCAAATCGGCCCACCACCTGGGCTGCTGCTCTCTGGGGAAGGGAATGTGTTTGTGAACTTGCCCTCGGGTCAGGTCCAGTGAACCCAGAGGAATGGTGGTCAGAACAAAAGTTTCCTGTGCTTGAAGACAGGGGTGCTCGTCCAGCATCTGACCCAAGCTTCCATCCCAAAACAGAAACATGATTCTAGGTCCCGCAAACTTAAGACAAAGGCTGATATGCCTGCTTTAGTGGCTCTAAAAGCACAGACTCTGCCCTTAAACAGGCTCCTGGCCAGCTGGCATTCACCATCCCTCATAGGATAACCCTGAGTATGGAGGGTGGGACCGAAAGAAACTCTAAATTCTTTCCCTGCTGGGAGGGACCTGCACACAGGGACCTGCCATAGAGCAGAAGGTACAGGCCCAACAAACTGGCAACTGCTCTAGATGCTACAGCTTCCCCAGCTCATGAAAAAGCAAACTTTCTGTCCTGTGTGTAAGCCACTGATGCTTAAGTCAACTCACTTCTTTGGCGCTGGATCATGGAACTTGTGCTGAGCCATGCTTTTTTCTTCCAGTTTTTCATTTTGTCTCTGTAAGGCATTTAATTTGTCTCTAATAGAGGAGAGAGAAGAACAATCTGGTTTTTAAAATAAAACACATAAATTGACTCAACACCCCACCTAGGACCTGGCCCAGAAGGAGCCTGTGTGTTTCTGGGACTCAGACATCACGGTGCTCATGACCACCATGACCCCTGAGTTGGGAATATGGGATGGAAACATGTGACATGGGTCCAGGAGCCTAACTCATCAAGGAGACGGCTGAATACCTAGGGTCAGGCTGTGCGTCACATCAAGAGAGAGACCCGAACCACCTGAAACTCAAGCTGGGAAACCCCGAGGGTTCGGGCCAGGTCAGCTCAGGATGCTGGGCCCTCGGGTCAGACTCAGGGCTAGGCTAGCTCCTGCAGGTGCAGACCAAGGATAGCTTTAGTGGTGGGAGGGGTCTGCCCTCGCTGAGTTAGACAGGCATCAGGTTAAAAAGGTCAGTTTAGCAAAGTCAGACCTCCAACCTGGACCCACTCCAATGTTGGGCTTCTGCTAACACTTCTAGTGAAGCAAACTCAAAGCCTTTTGGGAGCCAGACAGAGAAGATAAGGAGCAAAGCAGCCTGGGAGGAACTGAGGGAGGAGTGGGGGCTGCAGCGAGGCTGAGCACTTGGTGCAACCTGGGACCCTACACGGGGCCTGCAAAGGAGCACCACTCTCCATGTGGTGGAGCTTCTGACTGCTTTTCCCAAAGGTTCCAGAAGCCCTGGCTCTGAAGCAAAATCTTTTAATTTCTAAATGTGGGAAGTCAGTTCACATTTTTAAAAACACAGAAAGGAGCCTCTTAAACCTTGGGCTGCCAGAGGGCACCCCCGCTCCTGGGAGAGGAAGCCTGGCTTTCCTGAAGCAGAAGACATGGCATGCTTTCCTGTTGTCTGTCTAGGAGCCATGCACGCAGTGCTCGCTATACAGCTCCACCCACTGGGCCGCTGGCTCCTGTCCTGTTCCTGCCTCTCTTCAACCATGTGGCCTTGACAGCTCAGACCCCGGCTTTCCCTGCTTGAAAATGAGTCCTAGGCATCCAGACAGCTGCTCAGGCTCCTTCAGTCAAGAAGGTGCCCAGGCCCCTCCTAATATGAGGGCTTTTCCCTGAGTTCACCGCATAGTGAGCACCCGTGAGAAGATTGCTTGCAAACCACTGGGTCCCTGGCCACAGACCTGATCTGCTCCCAGCACCCTCGGCTCGGCCTCTGTTCTTCTAGTCTGTGTTATTCTATTCCCATAGCTGTCCCCCAGCCCCGCAAACTCATGGCCCAGCTATCCCAGGGCTGGGGATGACTCTGCTTGGAGCAGGCTCAGGAAGCCTGCCCACTCCCTGGCCTCCTGCAGACACTTTCTAATGCAAAACCGTCATCAGATCATCCCCAGGGTACCAGGTCCCCACTCTTGTAGTTTGCACCTGCCCAACCTCTGCTGGTAATTTTTAGCAGCTGCGTTATAGAGAGCCCACTTCAGGCTACAAACTCTCACTTCTACCCTAAAAGTACAGTGCAGTTTCCCATGTCAGTCATCCTTGGTTTCCCATGTCAACCATCCTTGGTAGATGTTGAGTCCCCTGTAGATGAGCAGACGAATCCAGGAGAACAGTGAACAGCAGCATCACCCCGGGGATCTGGGACAGTACCCAGTGGTCACTGTGGCCATGTCCCTCTGTCCCACACTGGCCAGCCATTCCCGATCACAAGGAAGGACAGTCCCAACAGCACAGCACCGAGGGGTGAAGACCACCGTGGACCCACAAGATGCATCTCCGATGACTTGACTTCCAAACCACAAGGATTCCAGACCAAGGCTTTTCCTCCTGCCCTCATTTCTGGCAGCTTCCTAGGCCCTGTACACCAGCATCCTTAATCACCCACTTCCCAGTGAATCTGACTCATTAGCCAGGTATGGCAGTCTTCCACGGCTAAGTGCTGCCTCCTCCAGCTCCCCTCCTGCCACTCCCTGCACCTTCCCTGCGCCTAGAAAACTCGAAGCTCCACCTTCACGTTCCCCGGGCCCCCTCCAGTTCCCCACACACACAGGCTAGCTTTCTGCCCATCCGTGTCAGCAACAGAACTTCAACTCCCACCACCACGCTTCCTTCCATTTCCAGGAAGCTCCTCAACATCTGTTTGTGTGCACACAGCTCTGCTCACATCCCATCACCCCTACTGGTTCCTGGAGACCAGGTAACTGGTTCTGTGTATCTCACAGGGCCAGGACTGTCCACAAAGACAACGTGGGCAGAAGGAGGACAGCCACTGTGCACCAACAACCCACTCTGCAACCCATTCAGGGAAAAACCGACACAGAAAGGGCTCAGCCTGTGATCTGAAGTCCTTCCCTAGGAACCTCTCTTTACCACTGTTGTATTTTTCAAATTGACCTTGATCCCAAAAGCAGATTAAGAAGCGCCTGGCAGAGGGAAGTGTCTCTGTAAAGCCAACAAAGCCAACCACCCCTATTTGCAGAAATCTGGAACCATTCCCAGGAAAACGAGAAGGATGTGCTGGTAAGATGGTCTGTCCCCTTGCCTGGGACACGAATGCGCCCAGGGGGTTCTCTGCTGCCCAGAATGGCGCAGTCTAGTCACGGAGCTGTTGACAGGCATCCGTCAGCCCACACCCCTCACACGTACTGCCGCTGCTCCTCCTGGTGCTGGTCCTTGTACTCCACGTCCTCCTGGAGAAGCCTCTTGTTCTGCTCTTTCAACCTTTGGTTTTGGCTCTGCAGGTGACGGTTTTCTCCCTCCAAGTTGCCCTTGAGGCGGGAGAGCAGCTAAAACACAGATGGACAATGTCTCAAACACCACACGCTCCCGTGATTCCACTGCTGGGAATCTACTTCCAAAAGGAGAAAAAGGTCACATGCACAAAGATGGCCATTTTGGTATTATCTACGTCAGCTGGCATGACCAATATGGCCAATGCCATGGGGATGGCCAAGCCTTCTGTCACTGCACCGTCCAATCAGGCAGCCACAGGCCACGTGTGGCTGCTAAGCACTGAAAACGCAGCCAGTCTGAGCTGGGATGAGCCATAAGTGCAAAATATATAATAGGTTCTGAGGACTTAATAATGATTCCAAAATAATGTAAAATATCTCATTAATAAGCTGCCTGGTGCATGTGGCTTGGTTGAGTATCATTCCATGCACCAAGAAATCACCAGTGTAGTTCCTGATGAAGGCACATGCCTGGGTTGCTGGCTCCATTCCCAAGTAGAGGCCATGCAGGAGGCAGTTGATGGATGTTTCTCTCAAAAAGTCAGGAAAAACATATCATAAAAAAATCTCATTAATAAGCTTTAGGGGTTACATGTGATATTTTAGATATAAGGGTTCAATAAAATAGACCCTTAAATTAATCCAACCTGATTCCTTTTACTTTTTGAATATGGCTACTAGAAAGATGAGTATTACGTGTGGTGGCCTGCATTATATTCTTATTGCACATCTCTGCTCTAGGCAGGGTTGGCGTGCTTTTCCGGTAAAGAACGAGGTACTAAATATGTTAGGCTTTCCAGGCCGACAGTGGTCCTGTTGCAACTGTTCAACCCTGTTATTACAGCAGGAAAGGAGCCAGAGAAACAATGCACACGCATGGGTGTGGCTGTGTTTAAAAAAACAAACCAAAAATCTTAACTCATGGACACCAACATTTAAATTTCATGTCACTTTCACTTTCCCCCAAATATTATCCTGCTTTTGATTTTCCCCAGCCATTAAAAACTGTGAAAGCTACTCTTGGTTCTCAGCCATACACAAACAGGCGTGAAGCTGGACCTGAATTTTGGGCTGAGGGTGGCCAGCTCCTGCTCTAGAATATCATTGTGGTTGGTGTAGCAGGAAGTCCCAAGCTTTGGCTTCAGACAAACGGGGTTCCAACCCGCTACTTCAGAGGGACAAGGATGGGAACCCCAGCTCACAAGATCATTGTGAGAATTAAAAGAGATGACACAGAGAGCAGAGTGCTCAGCCGAGAGGACGGAGATACAACGGTACTTGGCTGTTTCCATGCACTGCCCCGACCCTGCAAAAAGCAAAGATCAGGTGAAAGGTGTTCTGTAGCACACCCCTGCCAGTCCTGGTGTTCATCCCAGTCAACTGCCTCTGGCTTTCTCTCTGCCTCTGTGTGACATTCACACCCACCCTTTGAGCAGAGATGCCAATGAGGACCCATTCCCACCTGGTGGAGCCCAAGGCGTCAGCCCAGGGAACAGGCCCACCCAGGGTCCTGGGGCCTCCAGCTCTGGCCTCACCTGGCAGTGGTTGCCCAGCTCGGTCAGCGAGATGTCCCTGCTCTGGAGCTCCTCCCTGAGCCAGTTGCACTGGTCCTGCCAGCAGTTCACCTCCAGCTGGGTGTCCTGCAGGGAGGTCTGCAGCTTCTTGCTGTGCACCTGCAGCTCCTCCTGCTGCCCCTTCAGCCCCTTATACCGGGCCTGCCAGCAGTTCTTCTCCAGCTGCATTTCATTCAGGGATGTTTGAAGCTCGTTGTTGTAGATCTGCAGCTCTTCCTGCTCCTTCCTCAGCCAGTCGCACTGGGCCTGCCAGCAGTTCACCTGCAGCTGGGTGTCACTCAGGGAGGTCTGCAGCTTCTTGCTGTGCCTCTGCAGCTCCTCCTGCTCCCTCTTCAGCTGCTGGTGCAGGGAATTGGCCCTGGGGGTGGAGAGACACAGGGCCCAGGGCTGAGGCACACTCCCAGGCTCTGTCCCAGTTGTGCAACCTTAATCAAAACAGCAACCTCTCTGGCCCTCAGATTTTTCATGTGTTAATGAAGGGTTGAACAAAATCAGCGGTTTTCAAACTGTGTTCATTGGGGTTCTAGGAGGCTACCCCAGCTGCCCCACTGCGGGCTGGGAGAGACAGGACAGGTAGGCTCGGACACCATTACAACAGAGCATCCCTGTAAAAGTTCTTTCTATGTGAGGCTTTGGCACATCTGCCTACTTAGAAAAAGAGTTCTTTGATTGAGACACTTAAACACAGAATCAGAACATTTCTGCTCTAAGACTCTATGTCTATATCCAGCTCTTCTCCCCAATTTCAAACCCCTTTCTAATTTCAACTACTGAGATAAATAAAATAGGAGATTCTGGAGTGTTACCTAAATCCACGAAATTATCATCATCATCATCATTACCGAACTGGGATTCCTGGGGAAGATTTATACCAAAAAGCTCATATGACCAGAGGCTCATGGACTCAATTTGAACACAGGTGTGTGAAATTTGGCCCACACAGCTTTTTAAAAAAATTTTAACATTTACTTATTTTATTTCATTTTAAAATTTACAGTGTGTGCGGTTTTATTAATTCAAGTCTCTCCAATAAAGTCAACTAAAATAACATAAAGAAAGGAAACAGAACAAGATAAAAAGATTCTCTGTTGTGGTTCTGTAAGTACTTGCTGGTTTAGGTTTAAGGGCCCCTGGCTTCAGACATGTTTCCAGGTCCTCCCACTCAGCGGTTCTCAACCTGTGGATTGGGACCCTTTCACAGGGGTCGTCTAATATCATCGGAAACACTCATATAGCATGTCCCAAAATTCACGCAAGATTTGCAATTGAATTGAGTTGCATATCTTGCGTGAATTTTGGGACACCCGATATAATTACATATTGTTTTTGTGATTAATCACTATGCTTTAATTATGTTCAATTTGTAACAATGGAATTGGGGTCACCACAACATGAGGAACTGTATTAAAGGATCATGGCATTAGGAAGGTTGAGAACCACTGCTCCTGTTCCTCTGTCCTGCCTATATAAAGCAGATATTTTTGAAAAACAAACACAACAAAAAAATAATTATTGTACCAGCATTCCAAAATTTTGTTTCCCATCAACATTCAGATATCTTCTTCTCAGAAAAAAAAAAAAAAAGCATAAAGAAGGATGACCTGGCAGCCTGGCCTGCCTCCCAACTGACAGCCTCTAGCTGGGTGTATTCTCCACCAGGACCTGGTCTATTGCTGACTCTCCTTCCCCACCTGCTGGACCTGCCTGGCCACTGCAGGCAGCTGAGTTTACAGCCCCACAGCACATGTTAAATCAGGGCTGTGGGAAGGAAGACTTCATGTGCTCAGGCCTCTGGGTTGAGGCAAGACCTGGATTTGAATCCTGCCTGTGCCACTAACTAGGAGCATTGACATTGAACAAGTTGTTTAATCTCCCTGAGCCTGTTTTCTCCTCTGTTGCTGTGGATTTTTTAAAGGATAACAATAGCTCAATCAATTATGATTTGCAGTATAATGTGAATACTGAACCTGTTCCCACCGGTTCTTGGGAGTCTCTGGTCACATTGTGTCAGCTGATCAAGACACAGAGACGCCTCCTGTAATACACTCAGGGCCAAAAGCACCATACCTGGGTCCAAATGACCCTTGAGTGTCACTCGTATATTCCCCGTAAGGCCCAGCGCAGCCTTGCACTAGACAGCACTTCAGCACTCCATTTGGGAGCCATTTCAAACAGCGAAATCATCACCAAAATGCACACAAAAATGAATACCATGGCACTCAATGGCCCATGAAGGGGAGGATGGTAGGTGAGAGCTGAAAAAAGGCTGGGGTCAAAGGCCTTGTTCAACCTCAGCTGCAAATGTGCACATCAGGCGACTCCAGTATCTCCCACTCTGGGCTCGTCCATGACAGGCCACAGGCACTGAAATGGGGGTCACCAGTACATTTCAGCCAGGAGGTGATTTCACAAATGGGAATGCGTGAATGCTGAGGACCGAGCCTCCCTCCTGCTGGTGTTAGAGGATGCAGGAGGATGCAGGTGCCCCTGCCCGACAGTCATCAGCATCATAACTGTGGGAGGGGAGGTTGTCCAAACCTAGACAATGCCCCATCCCAGCTTCCAGCCACCAGCTGGAGTCCCCTTTACCTCGTTACCCACCAGCTGCGTCCAGGGCAGGGTTGGTAAAAATGCACCATCACCAGGGGTCTCACTTGAGCTCAGCTCAGCGGGTGCTGAGTGAGTGGGTCAGACTGACATCCCAGCAGAGGCGCTGCAGGGGGCCTGGCGGTTACCTGTCCAGCTCTCGCTGCAGCCTCTGGTTCTCCTCGGCGGCCATGGCGCTCGTCCTCTGCTCCTGCTGCAGAGCCTCCCGCGTGGTGGTCAAGAGTGTCCCCAGCTGCTCCAGCGCCGCCTTATGTTGGAGCTGGTCCTTGTATCTGTTGAAGGAAAACACACCCACTAGGAATGGGCACCCAGGGAGACCTCAAAGCCTGGGTGAGCACCTTTTCTCTGCAGAGCTGAGGGAGAGGGTGGTGGGCAGGGGACAGGGCTGGATGGAGAGAAGGAACAGACACTGGGCCAGCTCGGGGTGGTCTCCTTCAGCCCAGGAGCCAAGTACCCCTCCTCCCACCCAAGGTGTCTCCATGGTCCCTTCCATCCCTGTCAAAACAGCCTCCCTCCTTCATCCCACTGGGAACAAAACCACTGTTTTCTGAACTCCACACGCTTCTCAAAGAAACCACAACACATACAGGGGAATTCCACCGCCCATAACAGCTGATTCCCCTCACCGGGCCCTGGGTGAGCCCTCCGCCCCAGCTCAGGAACACAACTCTTCCTGCTCTGAGCCAGGCAGCCTGGGGGCCAGAGGCTTGCCTGGTGGGTCCCAAGCAGTCACGAGGGGCAGCTGCACACCCTGCTCCTCAAGGCAACCCCAGTCCAGCCTTTGCCCTCGCCCTCGCCCTCAGCTCGGGCTTTTATTTCCTTCCTGTCTCAGTCTGCAGAGTCTGCAGAGGGTCCCGCACAGCCTCTCTGGAGGGCAGCAGAGCACAAGAGGGAGCCCCTGACCAGTCTCAGGCTGTTCCTCCTCCTGCAGGAACCTTCCCTGTTCAGGGTGACTCGGGTGGACCCCCTAGGTCCAAGGTGGAGACTGAGTCATCACCTTTCAATCTTCCCCAGGCAGGCAAATGCCTTTCCAGACCTCCTTCCTGAGGTGTCCACACCCAGAGACAGGCTGACAGAGACCACCCAGGTTCCATGGTTTCAGCCCCTGCCCTCAGCACTCAATCCTCACCCGCCCCTCCTCCCCCGACCCCATATCAGCTGTACTTGTAACCTCTGCCTGGAGCCAAGACCTGTGGGGACTCAAACTCAGACACCTGCTCGGGTGGCTGTGGGAAGACAAACATTCCTTCCTGTGGCCTTTAGCCATGGGTGGAGACTGCCAGGACAGGACGTGGGATGAGGAAGGTGGGGGTGGGGGCTCTGCTGGGCTTTCAGGGCGGTGATCTTTCTCATCCAGGTTTGAGAAACAGGGCCACGGACCATTAGGGTCCCCACATCCTGCTTCCCTGTTGTGTCTTGGAAAAGCACAGGGTCAAGCATATCGCAACCATTAGTAACCAGCCTACTGCAGGGCAGAAACTGGGAGTCTTACTCCCCACTGAATCCCTGGTACTAGGCTTGACACCCAGTGCATTTGCGCCAGGGGAATGAAGGAGCGAGTGTCCCAGTCAAGTGTCAGGTGAAATGAATACAGACCCCCCAGCCTGTGTTTCAGGCACCTCCAGCTCCAACCTGTAGTCTTGCTGCAGACACACCAAGGGCCTCCTGCTATCTGTCCAACCAGCAAAAACCACTGAATCACACAGGCGGTCCACCAAGCAAGGAGTCATAGGCAGAACAATGAACTCCTCCCTCAGAGCAGTCAAATGCCACCTGCACAAACCTTCCCATGTCAACAGACAAAAGAATATATCCACACGGTTATCATAGGGCATTGAGGGTAAGGCCCGCAGCGCCTGGTGCGGGGTGGGCACCACAGGAGGCTCCCATCAGTAGTCAGCTGGGTGCATTCCCACCATGTTAGACAGCACCAGGCGCCCAGTGGGTGCTCACTAAGAGTGTAGTGAACACAGGATGGGTGCGGAGGAGACAGAGAAGGAGATGCCAAGAGGCAGAAGATACTCATTCTGGCGGGAAGAAACGAGAGTCTTATAGGAGCAGACGTCTCGGCACCCCCGAAGGAAGGGAATCTGGGTGGAGAAAGGGGTGGAAGGCTCTGGAGAGAGTCCACATACAGCACTGGGTGAGTGCGTAAATGAACATCATTGCCCCCAAGTTCATGCAGCAGCAGGCGCCCTCCACAGGCTCTGCAGGCTCAGCGCTCTCCCTGGTCCCTGTGATGCCAAATCCCTGCACCTCACCTGCTCCTAGGGAAGCCCCAGCCTTTGCCTGGCATCTGCTGAGACAGAGGCAAGGGAAGTACTCAGCAGGGACAACTCACAAGCACAGAAGGTGGACAGCTCCCTCCTGTGCTGCTCCAAGTGTGGGAGAGCCTCTCTTTATTGCATCTCTCCTCCCCTCCCCCCCACCTTGGAGTCCTCTGTACATCTCACTTCCCCCAGGCTCTGAGTCCCGCTGTACCTCCCGGGGCCATTCTAATCAGGGATCTGCTGGGCAGGAGTTTGGCCGAAGTTGGGTGACTACATGCACACAAAGCCCTGATTTGGCAAAAGCCCAAAGTTAAGATTTATGCATTTAAGGTACATCAATTTTACTTTAAAAAAAAAAAAGGTGTATGAAGAGTCAGAGGTAAAGGTGACATGAGAATGGCCGAGTATTGGTAATGCTGCTGCAGGTGAGGGGAATACCGGGTTTTCACTATACTATTCTGTACACGTCCATATATTCAAAAGTTTCCAAAATTAAAAGTAAAAAAAGAAATTCAGAAGCCCAGACTTTGAGACATACAGGGAAAAGGCCTGGGGAGCTCGGTAAGGCACGCCCCTGAACATCAGCAGCTGTGGTGACTTCCCGTCCTTGTCCTTGGTTTGGAGAGAAAAGGAAGAGGGGGTAGGAATGCCCAGGGGAGCTGGGTCCCCAATGCTGACACCTGGTTTCCCTGAGCCTGGATTAGTGGGCACACCCTTCTCCCCTGGGGGACCCTCCTGCCCCTCAGTCTCCAGCCGCACCAACTCCACATCGCTGAGGGAGATGGTGGATTTACTTCTCTTCACTGTGAAGCAGCGGGACCAGAGGAAACATGAGGGAACAGAGTGAAGGGGGGACAGGAGCCCGGGGAGCCGGTCAGGCACCCCCAGCCGCAGGCACCCACCTGTCACTGAGCACCTTGCTCTCCAGCTCCAGGGTCCGTCGCAGCAGTGTCTTCTGGTGGCTGTTCTCATCCATGAGGGCCTCATGTTCCCCAGACAGGTGCTCATGGAGCTCGCCCAGGCACGCGTGTTCCCGCTGCAGGGCCTCGTGGGCTGCTGCCAGTTGCTGGTGCTGGAGCTGCGTGTTCTTCTCTATGAGCGCAGTGAGCGAGGCGCTCTGGGGGCTCAGAGTGGAATTTTCCACCTTCCAGGAGGGAGAAGGGGATGATCCTCACCAGGTTCAGGCCCAGGGGGACCACAAACTCCGGATCCCTGGATCCCCACATCCTCCCACACAGGGAAGGGCCAAGAGAAGGTCAAGTTTTGACACAAAAATAGCAGGACCCTCGGGACTGGCAAAACCCAGCCGTGCTGAGGACAGTTCTACCTGCACTCAAGGAACTGCTCTGGGAAGGCCCATGGCAGAAACAGACTGTCACATGGGCCTAAGCTTAGTCCTGGGCACCTGTCTACACATGTGACTTTTCTTGAGCAATTTATGCCCTTTCTCTGGATAACCTCCTTGGGTACCCTCTCTGACCACTTTGAAAAGTACATGGAAATTCAGTAAGGACATAGAGAACCTGAACAGCAATACCAACGCAATTAACCAATATTTTCACAACACCCATCCAACCGCATTCAAACCACCAGAGAGTTGACCAGGGAGGAATGCGTCCTAACGCATTCTGAGGCCAGAATTACCCTGCTGTCCAGCTGCATGTCCCGCTCCAGACCCTCAGGCTGCAGGGTGTCCAGAGACGTCTGCAGTCTCTGGTTCTCCAGCAACAGGTCCTGGCTTTCCCGCTCCAGGGCGTGGACCCTTTCGGGGGCCGTCGTCAGGGCGCTGACCTCCATGGCCAGCTTCTCATTCTCCTCCTGCAGCCGATGCAGCTCCTGCTCCAGCTCCTGCGCCCGTGCCGCCTGCTCCTTCACCTGCTCCAGATCCTGGTGCAGCTGCTGCCGCTCCCACTCCAGCTTGCTGACTCTGCTGCTGGTCTCCATCACTGTCTGGTGGAGGACTTTGTTCTCATTCTCGATGTCCTGCAAGCAGGCCTCACTGCTGGCCTGTGAACTCTCCCGTAGCGAAAGCACCACTTGTTCAAGATCCTTGATCTGCAGGAAAACACAATGGAAAGGACACAGGCGTGATTTCATCCAAACTGGGAGCCCAAAGTGTAGGCCTGGAATGTTCATCTCATCATGGACCCAAAGGACGTCCTAACGTTTCCCAAAGGCCTGATATGGACACAAGGTGAAGGGCATGGAGATCCCCACCCAGACAGTTCAAGTCTAAACACTTTCACAGAAGCCAGATGACTTAGAAACAGAAACCGCATCTTCTCTTAAAACAATGAAAGTGATTTCCTTTTGCTTTTTACCCTGGTCCACAGTGGCCCGAGAGCTGACTGCCCACCCCTGTGGCCGCTCCTCACACCACTCTCCCCTGCAGGCATTGCACATGAACTTCCCTCTGCTGTGAATGCTCACCTGCCTCCACCCCCAGCCTCCAGCTTCTCTGGCTCCTTCTCATCATCCAGGGCTCAGTGTAATTGACTGCACCGCAGGGAAGCCCTGCACCACGATTCTAAATGTCCTGCACCTAATAAGACTCTCCCTGGACCCACGTATATTCCCTCAATAGCACAGGTCTGAAGACACCTGGCTTGTCACCTATCATTCAACCTGCTAGACTGGAAGGTGTATCAGGGGAGGGTGGATGCATGTCTCTTATGTATACACAGCACCACCCCAAGCCCCCTTTTTTGCTCTATTGAGGCTGAAGAACTCAAGTACCTGATACCCAGCCTCCCTTGCAGCTAGGGTTAGTCATGTGTCAGGTGTGGCCAATGAGATGTCCACAGAGGATCCCAGGAGGCCTTCCCTCTGTCTCTTCACCCTCCACATTCTTCCTGCCCACTTCTTGGCGAGGTACAACAGCCACGGCCAAGATTGGCAGAGCAGGAAGGGAGAAGCCTGGTTTCTGGGTGGTGTCCCTGAGCCGCTGCCCCAGCACTGGGCTGCCTACCCTGGGACTTCCTGTAGTGTGAGGCAGATCAACCCTGGAGGTTCTCCAGAGCTCTGAGCGTGAAGCTGGACATTTGAAGGGGGATCTTTGTCCTGTGGGCTGTCCCATGTGCTGCAGGACATTTAGCAGCATCCTGGCCTCTCCCACCACAGCCAGCAGCACCTCCCCTCTCCTCCCCCAAGTCATGACGATCAAAAACAAGATTGCCAGTGTCCCTGGGGGCAATATCTGCCCCCCCTCCTGCCCTGCTGTGGCTGGAATTGTTGGTCTGACTGCAGCTGACAAGGAAACTGGTAACCCGGGAATCACTGCTGGATTCCCAGGACATCCTATGATCCTGGACTCTCCCTCTTGTAGGCAGGAGTGTCAGGGGAGGCATGGCGCTGGAGGGCCTACCTCCTGGGCTTTCTCAGCCTTCAGGGTCTCTATGTCACGGAGCAGCTCTTCTCTCTCCTCCAGCAGCTCCTCACTGAGGATCTCCAGATCCTGGTTGGTCTGCTTTTCTCTTTCCATCTGGACTCGCAAGTCTTCAATCTGTTGAGCCAAAGACCGAGCCCATGCAAAAGTCCGTTTCAGGGAGTGAACTGTGTTTTAAAGCAAACCTGAAACCTGTGAGCCCCACAGAACACTTTATGAAGTATAGTAACCTCCATCTTGGGTAAAAACTGCTGTTTAAAACTTTAACCCTGCTACTCTGTAAACGTTTGCTTGCTTAAATAATAGGGAAATAAGACTACTCCCCACTCCAGAGAGGACATAAACTCTGCCCCAGACAGAGTTGTCAGTGCTGGCACCTGGCCAGGCCTTGAGATATGGTCTCATGGCCCTGTCCGAGCAAACAGGACTTTTTCTCAGAAGGTCCTGAAGTCTCATTCTAAATTTGGAAAACAAAGAGCTGAAAAACATATAAGTTGAAAAGACTTCCACCATATTGGGCTCCAGAATTTGAGAATCAAGAGTTCCTCTGGGCCCGCTAGGGCTAGCAAAAATGAATAAGACTCCAAATAAATTTGGCTTATTGATTAAGGCTTCTTCTGATTTACTGCAGAACAGGAAGGGAGAAGCCTGGGACCTCAGTGGCATCCCTGAGCCCCTGACCCAGCACTGGGAGGCCTACCCTGGGACTTGTTGTACTGTGAGGTGGATCAACCCTGGAGGTTGCCAGGGTTCTCAGTGATGCTGGACATTTCAAGTGGGATGTTTCTTTGTCCTGCAGGCTGTCCCGTGTGCAGCAGGACATTTTCAGCATCCTGGCCTCTCCCACCACAGCCAGGAGCACCTCCCCTCTCCTCCCCCAAGTCATGACAATCAAAAACAAGATTGCCAGTGTCCCTGGGGGCAATAACTGTCCCTGGCCCCTCCCCCTTTCCGTGGCTGTAATTGCTGGTCTGACTGCAGCTGATGAGGAAACTGGTAACCCGGGAATCACTGCTGGATTCCCAGGACATCCTATGATCCTGGACTCTCCGTCTTGCAGGCAGGGGTGCCAGAGGAGGCATGGGCACTGGAGGGCCTACCTCCTGGGCTCTCTCAGCCTTCAGGGTCTCTATGTTACAGAGCAGCTGTTCTCTCTCCTCCATCAGCTCCTCACAGAGAGTCTCCAGATCCTGGTTGGTCTGCTTTTCTCTTTCCATCTGGACTCGCAAGTCTTCAATCTGCAGAGCCAAAGACCCAGCCCATGCAAAAGTCCGTTTCAGGGAGTGAACTGTGTTTTAAAGCAAACCCGAAACCTGTGAGCCCCACAGAACACTTTATGAAGTATAGTAACCTCCATCTTGGGTAAAAACTGCTGTTTAAAACTTTAACCCTGCTACTCTGTAAACGTTTGCTTGCTTAAATAATAGGGAAATAAGACTACTCCCCACTCCAGAGAGGACATAAACTCTGCCCCAGACAGAGTTGTCAGTGCTGGCACCTGGCCAGGCCTTGAGATATGGTCTCACGGCCCTGTCCCAGCAAACAGGACTTTTTCTCAGAAGGTCCTGAAGTCTCATTCCAAATTTGGAAAACAAAGAGCTGAAAAACATATAAGTTGAAAAGACTTCCACCATATTGGGCTCCAGAATTTGAGAAGCAAGATTTCCTCTGGGCCCGCTAGGGCTAGCAAAAATGAATAGGACTCCAAATAAATTTGGCTTATTGATTAAGGCTTCTTCTGATTTACTGCAGAACAGTAAGGGAGAAGCCTGGGACCTCAGTGGCATCCCTGAGCCCCTGACCCAGCACTGGGAGGCCTACCCTGGGACTTGTTGTACTGTGAGGTGGATCAACCCTGGAGGTTGCCAGGGTTCTCAGTGATGCTGGACATTTCAAGTGGGATGTTTCTTTGTCCTGCAGGCTGTCCCGTGTGCAGCAGGACATTTTCAGCATCCTGGCCTCTCCCACCACAGCCAGGAGCACCTCCCCTCTCCTCCCCCAAGTCATGACAATCAAAAACAAGATTGCCAGTGTCCCTGGGGGCAATAACTGTCCCTGGCCCCTCCCCCTTTCCGTGGCTGTAATTGCTGGTCTGACTGCAGCTGATGAGGAAACTGGTAACCCGGGAATCACTGCTGGATTCCCAGGACATCCTATGATCCTGGACTCTCCGTCTTGCAGGCCGGGGAGCCAGGGGAGGCATGGGGCTGGAGGGCCTACCTCCTGGGCTCTCTCAGCCTTCAGGGTCTCTATGTCACAGAGCAGCTGTTCTCTCTCCTCCATCAGCTCCTCACTGAGGATCTCCAGATCCTGGCTGGTCTGCTTTTCTCTTTCCATCTGGACTCGCAAGTCTTCAATCTGCGGAGCCAAAGACCCAGCCCATGCAAAAGTCCGTTTCAGGGAGTGAACTGTGTTTTAAAGCAAACCCAAAACCTGTCAGCCCCACGGAACACTTTATAAGACCTTTTAACAAGGGAAAACCTTCCGTCCCACTTCTTGGGGAAGTACTTCAGCCACTGCCAAGACTGCAGAGCAGGAAGGGAGAAGCCTGGCTCCTGGGTGGCATCCCTGAGCTGCTGCCCAGGTCAGGCCTAGTTGCACAGTGAGCTCCCCACACCCAGACCATCACCTCTCAGCCCATGGTGTGTACTTCCAGCTCATGGTAGAGAAAAAGGCCATGGACACCAATCGGTCAGCTTCCCTCCCAGCTTTCCACTGCTCACTCTCAATGCTTCCATCTTAGGCCGTGTCCACTACTGTCCTGAGGGTCAGGCCACATTCCAGGGGCCAGCAGCCACCACTGGATGTCCTACCGGGCTTCACCCAGTTGGTGACATTCCTATTCATCCAGCTGCTCTGAGGGGTCCTCCGCCATCTCTCTCCCTCCTCTCCCCTCCAAGTAAATGGACCACCAAAGACTGTCCTCGTTCCCCATGTGGCTCCCCCTCCACACCCCACTGCTGCCCAGGCCAGACCCTCTCCGTCCTGCCTGGACGATGCCCAATCAGCGGCCCATCACAGAGCACTTCTGTGGGACCCACCAGTGCCCACTCCCTGAACATGAACTGCCTGGACCCGCACATCTCACACTCTGTGCCTGACACCTGAACACCTTGATGGATCCAGATTCAGACTCAGGGTGGGCCCTGAGGTGCGACTCCCAGGCGAGGCCCATGGTGCTGTCCCTTCCCACTGACACCAAACTCATGACCACCTGTGAGGGGGAGAGGGTGGCTCCCTGCTAACAATGTGACCTCGAGTGCATTTCCATAACTGACAGGGCCAGCAAGCAGCAGGCATTGGCGCCAGCTTGTGTCAGGGTGACGTGCTCATCTCACACCTGGGAGGTGGAAGGTACAACAAGAGCTGACCCCTCCTGAGAGTGCCAGGCCCCTCCCACCCTCAGAGCTTCTGACATGGTCAGTCTGGGCTGGGGCCCAAGAGCCTGCATTTGGACTTGTGACCCTGATGCTGGTTTGGGTTGACGGCTCTAAAACTAAAACAGAGGAGCCCCACGATCCAGATCAGGAGGCTCTCAGAGCATTAAACACCCCAGACCGCAGGACACAGACTAGAACCTCTGGGGGCAGGACCTTCAGACACCAGCGACCCAGTGAGCAGCAGGACCAAGAGCCGGCTCCATTCACCTGGCTGGGAGCGGCCTGGCACAGGCAGGTTTACAAACTCCCAGAAAGGTCGCTGCTCTAATGCCAGCTCTGCCTACTTCTCCTGGGCTGAGGCCGCCCTGCCTTTGTCTCACAGGTCTGGGCACAGTCTCCAGACTCCTCAGAAGCAGCAGGCAGGCAGCTTCTTCCCCATGAGGGGGAGGGTCAGGCAGTGGGGCTCATATCCGTGTCCTCACAGCACCCTGTGGGCACACCCAGCCCCCTGCCCCAACATTGGGACCGGGCAGCCCCACCAGCCAGGGCCAACAGCAAAAGGCGCTGCAAGGTGCCACGTGTCTGAGTCTTTCTCACAAGTGAGAATATCTTTCTTCTCCTTCCTCATCGCTGCCCCACTTCCTAGCACCAGGTCTGGGCTCAGCAGGAAGCAGGCATCTGCCCTGGTGGCCGTGCCTGCTCTGGAGCCGGCCCTGAGGAGGAAGGCCATGCACAGCTGTCACTCACCCTCATTCAGAGAAGGGCATCAGCCCAGGGAGTCCAGTGATCTGCCCAGAGCCCCACAGTGAGGATGCGGCAGAGCCGAATGCATGGCAGTGGTCAGACCCCAGGCCTGCTCTCTCAGATGGAGCCTGGGGTTTGTGGCCCATGCCTCCCGCCTTGTTTTCCCCTCCCCATCTTACTGTTAATCCTTCTCCCCTGCCGCCCCGTCTGTCCAGTGAAAGGAATGTTATATCCAACCTTTGCATATCTGGTGTGGCTGCTTCTGGTCTGAAGATGTGACTGCCCCCTGTCCACACGCATCCCCCCCCTGGCTGGACACCCCCGCTGGACACCCCCATCTTCTCTGCTTCTTTTTGCGGTGGAACTGGAGCCCTCACTCCTGTCCTTCCATGAAGGCCCTCCCTTCCCCTAGGGAGAGCTCAATAGGCTGAGATGGGTTTATATCCTCCTCAAAGCACCAGGGTTGGGCCGAGGGCTCCTGTAGGGAGGCTCCAA
The DNA here is from genome assembly GCF_000147115.1 of Myotis lucifugus. NCBI lineage: Eukaryota > Metazoa > Chordata > Mammalia > Chiroptera > Vespertilionidae > Myotis > Myotis lucifugus. Next base: position 36,032 of record NW_005872118.1, read on the forward strand.
TTCCCCAGAGCACTCGGATGCCAGGGGTCTGCTCATCAGTCCCTGTGCTGCTCTTGTGTTCCCAGGATAGGCCCCAAAGTGCTACCCTCTTCCTCTCAAAAACCGGACTCCTGGCTAAAGGAATGAACTCTTAGATGTCAGTGCAAAGTGAGGGTGGGGGGCGCACCCTCTCTAAGGTCCACAGAAGGGTCGTGAGTTACAGGGAAGGACGCGAACTTCAGGAACTAAGGTTTACACAGACTGAAGGGAGCCTACAGCCTGGGCGACACTGGGTGGTGGGAGAGCCAAGCTGGCACCGGGGGGCCTGGGACTCTGGGCCACCTGCCCTGGCTGACCCTTGTCCCTCCTTCTCTGACACCTCCCAAAGGGCCATGTTGTCTGGACGTGTCCAAGGCTGGGCCTGTCGTGGCTCCAGGGAGGTCAATGTAAGGCCATGTCCCCTGTGGTTTTTAGCTGATGGCCCAGATGCACCATCGATCCAACATGAGGGAGGAACTGTGATGCAGCCAGGCCCCGAGCGGGCTGAGCAGGACAGGAAGCCCCTTCCTCCCACCAGGGGCTCGGAGCCAAGACAGGCCTCCCAAGGGCTGTGGCAGGACTGCCCGGAGTCCTACAAGGAACTGATGGAGAGAAAGCGGGGGATGGGACCCGAGAGACAGGGCTAAGGAGTCATGTGGGGAGGCGGCAGCCACCACCTGTCCTGAGTGTGTGGAGGAGGGACCAGAGTGGACTCCAGGGCAGGAGAAGTGTCAGGGGTCATCTCTCATCCCTGCCGGGAGCTGGGCCAGAGGCTACAGCGCAGGCCTCTGCAGCTCACCCCTGGGGACCCGCCCCGTTGGAGGTTGTCATCTTTCTAAAGGTCAAGCCTTTCTATCTCAGCCGAGGTCAGGCTGCCATTTACAGAGACATTCACTGTACCCAGAGCATGTGAATCTAAAACCCAGACTGTCCGGTGGCTTTCCCTGAGCTGCGCTGCACAGAGAGACGCGGCATGAGGAGGGGCTTCCTCCCGGCCCCCAGGGAGAGGACACACTGCTTGGCAGCTTCTCTGCTGCGAGGCGCACGGAGTCTTAAAGGACGAGAAGCGTGAGTCACTGAACCTTGGACGTCCCAGGAGAGGCCTGGAGAAACCACTGCACAGGAGGAGGGGCGGTCCCAAGCCTCACCCAGAGATGAAGTTCCAGCAGAGCCATGACCAGCGGGACCCAGGTCTCTGGTCTGCAGCCCATGTCCTTGCCATTGCCGGGGCAGCCTCAGCAAATGACGCTGGCAGGACCCCTGGGCCGGTCGGGACAGACACCCAGACACCTGAAAGCATCAGTCCTGCCAGGGGGTCAGCAAGCAGGGGTGCCCTTGCGCCTCCCTCATCCGGAATCCGGGCACCCGTCAAGGTGTGCTCAGAGCCCACGACGCAGCTGTGTCACCCACGGTGGCTACATGGACTGAGGCCCTCTGACCCAGAATGACCTGCTCAGGGAGGCCGTCGCTAGTCTCTCAGGGCCCTTCTTGCCATGTGAATGGGGTCCTGGTAACTGTAGGATGAACCTGGCTGGTGAGCCTGTCTGTCCTCCTGGATGTCTCTTCTACTGCGCTACTGGGAAGACCTGGTTTGTCCAGAAAGGCAATCCCGTCCAGCCATCTCTTCCTCCCCATCCCCTCGACCAAAAGGAGAGAGTGAGCACTGCACTCCTGTCACCAGCAGCCATGCCCTGAAACGGCCCATCCACGGTCTCCACACGGGAGCGTGTCTTCCATCGCTGCCTCCCTTCGGGACCCACCAGTGTTTTCTGTTTTATTCTTTGTTTGTTTGTTTTATGTTTTCAATATATTAAAAAGTAACAGTACAAAATGCTGTAGTTATTAAACAGGATCCAAATAAATCCTTTATAAACTAGTTCTAAAATTAAAGGGAAACATCTTGATACATAAAAGCTTTAACAGGATTTAAAATTTTTAAAACTAGAAAGTGTATAAGACTTAACTCATTCAAATGTTCAAACAGAAAGACAACATGCATAATCCCTCTAATAAAATGTGTCCTTGCACACATACCCTGATAACCAATTAGGGCAAAACTCAAAGAGCATGTCACAGAACTTACACTTACATTCTTTATGAAGTTAAACAATATGATTTATCTCAAACTTCACCAATAATCTTTCTCAAATGTTAGTAAAATGAATCATTGATGTGACATTTTCTCATTTGTTAACAAAATACTACTGTATTTTAGACTACCAACTTGAATGTTTTCTATTATATACACAAAATGTGATTCACTAATAAGCAGGTTCTTGCAATACAATAGATAATAGAGCATTAAAATATTTTCTTTATGATACAACCAATACATAGAACACGTGCCTTTCTCAATTTCTAAAACGATTAGGAATTGTGGAACTTCCTTTTGCATAAAACCCTTTCCTCTGCATGAAGCCCTGAGGTGAAAGGCTATCCATGTAAAAGCTGTCATCACAAGTCTTCTCAGTTCTGTATTAGACGATAGCTATATGTTTAAAAAATTTTATAAAAAAATGTGGCAACTTATAAAACTGCTCTGTACAGTTTTAACGAAACATTCCCAGACCAACTCAGCCTAGGATGACCCTATAAAAACACTGTCCTTTGGACACTTGCTCGTTTGGAGATGAAGCCCCTTCCCAGGTCTCCTGCTGCCTCTTCTGTTGTCCTGGTCGTGGCTCCAGCCAGGTGGTTCCTGTCCTCACGGAAGTGACCATCTCCGTGTCCTCTGGGTGCTGCTCACGGCTATCGTGTCTGCTCCTGGGCAGGGAGGAGAGCTCTGCCTGGTTGACGCAGCGATGACGGTGTGTCTTGACGCCATTGGGAGCTTGGAGACTCTTGATAACGACGATTATGTGACTGAACTGATGGGGAAATCCTGACTGATCCAGCCGTGGAGAAGCACATTCCCCGCCCTATGGCCTGTCTCATCACTGCTTGTTTCTGAACGTTTTCTGGAGGAGAGAGAGATCTCCCAATTGCCTGTGGTAATGGGGCCATGTTATCCAGGCCCTTCCGTGTCTGTGAGGAGATGTAGAGGCCGGGCTTGAATGCCCACATGACGCTGGACTATGATGACTCACATCCTGGGAGGCATGGCTACTTCCTGAGGAAACTGGGTTTTGCTGGGCCTTCCAAAGAGTTTTTTTGCATTAAGTAGATTCGTTGCTTAAGTAACAGATAGTCCATGTTGGAGATTCAGAAATGCAAACCGCTTTGCTTTGCCATCCTACCTTCTGGCCCCACCTGGCTATCACTGGCCCCACCTGGCGGGAAGGGATCTGCTCCCACCACTGCCACCACTCCAAGGGGTCTTCCTGATGCTCCCACTGCGCACTCTCCGAAGCCCAAGTCCTAGGCCCAAGTCCTAGGCAACCAGGTGGCATGAGGTAAACATCATCACGCTCCTCGGTGGGCGCTCCATGAAAGCCACGGGAGGCCAGAGAGGCTCGTGGAGCAGGCATACCCGCGCCCATCACACTGGCCTGCGGAGCGCGGAGGCCTCCCTGGACTGAGGGACTTGGGACAGACACAGCGGCCGCCTTGGAAGGTGGCCCTGAATGACGGGTCCCTGTGCCCCGCGACAAGGAACACGGTGGCCTTTCGGGCTCCCCTCAATGGCCTCAGCCCGCTGGCCTCAGCGCCCGCGACAGTCTCTACAGACAGCGCCCTCCTGCCAGGCCCAAGGCGACCCAGCGGGGACCTCCTCCTTCCCAGAGGACGCGGCCAGGCGTCTGGACCAGAGTCCTTGAGCGACTGGCAGCGGCTGGAGCCCATGATGCTCAGTGAAGGGAAGGGACCCAGATGGACTGTGCCAAGGCCACCAGGTGAGATTCTCCCGGTACCTGCCCCGCCCCCTGCGGAACCAGAAATGCTGTGGAGCTCGGGGTTAGGACAATGCTTGTGTGACCTGCCACTGTGTGACCTCAGCCCGCACTTGGGCCACGCCTGGTGCTTTCTAACAGGGCGCTGCTCTCCTTTCATGAGGCACTTACCACGGGCTGGACCCTTTACACTAACTCACACCATCCTCACCACACCTACTAGGTGGGTACATTGCAACCCCATTTCACAGATGAAGGCAGCGAGGCACACAGAGGCCCATCGTGTGCGGTCTCACTGCTGCAGGGACTCCTCCTGCTGCCTCCTGACGCCTCTCCAGGAGGCCCCCTGCCCCCCTACCATAATGGTGGCTGCACTGGTCTCTGCCTGTCCCCCAGATGCGCATGCTCACCAACACCTGGGTGCTCCCCCTGGCCACTTACATGCCTGTATGTTCTAGACACTACCCACAGGTACCTGCTTGCTGAGCTGCTGGTTCTCCTTCTCCAGCTCCTGGCGCTGGAGGCGGCTCTCCTGCAGGGCCAGGGAGGCGTCCTGCAGGCCCTGGATGGTGCCCTGGAGACTCTGCTTCTCCTGGTCCAGCTTCAGGAAGCAGCTAGAGGCTGAAGAGTAAAGTGGAGTCAGAGCCCATATTCCAGGGGCCTCAGCTTCTGCTCTCTGTCCCCAGCCCTGAGTCGGCCATCACCCTGAGCCCTAGGTTAGGGGGGCCAGGATGGTGATCTGGGTGCCCTCCCTTTTCCCCAGGGTGCTGTTGCTGTCTGCACCTGAGGGTTCCTCGGGCGGTTATGGCCCCTCTGCTGGCTCCGCTGGGATTGTTAGGGAAGCAAGCAGAGCTTAAGAAGAAAGCAGGTGATGGTAGAGAGAAGCCAATGCAAAAGTTCAAGATGATGGAACTGCTGGAACCACTTTTTTACAAAGTTGTAACCTGACCATCAAGTCAAGGATTGCAGAGACTAACAGATGGCAAAGAGAGTGTGTTCTCCGTGCCAGCCTCAGAGTGGTGGGAGTCCGGGAGGCTCAGCCGAGGGTTTAGAGGGGACAGGATCACTGACCCGCATGTCTGTGGGTGGAAGAGGCTATGGGGCACATATGCCCAGTACTTGCCACCTCAGGGTAAATTCCTTCAGTCAGAGATTTCATTTTGTACTTTCACAATTGCATTGAAAAAGAATGAGACCTGGACACAATGTCATTAAGAGTTCTCATTAGGGCCCTTGAGATAATTGCTGATAGTCTACTAGAGACCAGCCACTACGATGTCCAATCCAGTGACTAGAGCGAGAGCTGCCAGGAGACTGAAGAAGACCAAATTATCTCAAGAAATAGCACCTGCTGCCGTAGTGGAGACAAGGAAAGGTTCTCAAGCGATCCAGCCACACAAAGAGATTATATCAGAATCTGAAACAATGGAAATAATGGAGATAGCAACTACTCAAGAATCTGTGCCACTCAATTCTGAGATAATGGAGCAGACAGTTAGCCAAGTACAGGGCATGCTGTCAGTTGCCCAGACTCAATCTGCAGAATCAGCCTGCAGCATTAGAACCGCGCTTCTCCAGCTGATCGACGTGTTAAAGAAACCTCCTGAAACATCTGCTCCCCAACTTCAGGTCATTATAGAAATGATAGACCATGTTTTGAGAGACCTAAAGGACATTTGGGAAGAAATAGCTGACATTAAGAGGCACATAAGTCGACTCAGCCTGTCATCATACGTCTCGACATGTGCACCACAAGGCCACGTTGACTTAACACCCTGCTTAGATCCACAGCCGATTGCATCTGCTCTAGAGTCCTCTACGGGTCAGCTCGCACCACCCTCTCAGCCAAGCGAGATCCAGTCCTCCCTTGACGAGTTCTTCCGTTCATTCTCATAAGCAAAAATTAAGAAAGAAAAAGAAAAAGAATGAGACAGTATAGCCAAATTGCTTTAAAAATTCTAGGCGAGATGAAAACATAAGGTAAAGCCAGAAAAAGGCAGATTTCCTCTGTTGCTTTTAAACAGCTTGAATGCAGAACAGAAAAGGGAGCCCAACCTGAGAAGTATGGGAGTTTTCGGCCCTTCGCTGCCACCAGGAGGTACATGACTTTGGATAAGTCCCATGGCTTGTTCAGGAGGAAACCATGAATGTCTGAGGGGTCAGGGTTGTTCCCTCACCTGTCCCTCCAGGGCCACACACTCAACCCTGGGAGCCTTATCGCACTGTACTGCTAGTAGGGCTGCTCACGAGCACCCCAAGAAGCAGAGTAAGATAAGACAAGGATAAGACAAGGTATCTTTGGATAAGACAAGGGCAATAAGAACAGCCATCCTTTGTTGGCGCCCTGTGGGCCAGGCACAGCCTAACGCTTCACTGTCTCCTCTCACAAGATACCCATAGCAATCCTGTGAGGCAGCTTCATTACCCCCATTTTGCAGATAAGAAAACTGAGGTGCAGAAGAGGTCACTTGGCTAACAAGTAGAGGAGCCAGGACTTTAAACCAGGCCTTTCTGTTTCAAGAAGCCACCACCCCAACCACACAAAAGTACATTCACACTTTGTTCGTGAGCCTCCAGCTAAGCAGTAGGAGTTGGGAACATCAAGAAGTCAGTCAGTCACTGACCTGAAAGGGCTCATAAGCTACACTGAGCATCTGAATCAGGGAGGCTTTCCAGCCCCATCAGCCACCTTGGCTTCTAACAAGCACATTTGGTCTGAGCCAGTCCCTGCCAGCCAGCACTACTTCTGTGTCCCACCAGGGGGCGGTGGTGTTCCCCAGGAACCTGAACTCCCAGAGCCTGGATTCCCAGGAGTGAGGAGACACCAAACCAAAGAAAAAAACTAACTTCTCACACAGACTCATAATTCAATGAACTGATTTTAGGTTTGGAGTAGATGGGACGCCTTGAAGAGAGGACTACCCAGCTGCTTTCAACAATCTTTCCATGACGCTTAGGAATGTTGCTCAGAATTGAAAAACCAGCCAAAGACCTTCCTGGCTCTGCAGAGCTCTAAGCAAAGCCTGACCTGCACTCACAGGTGCACGCGCGCTATTGTTGGACACAGGAACTGGCTTGTTGTTTGCTGGGTGCTGAGGCTTCTGCTGCACGGCCGCCCCACCCACCTTCCCTGGCCAACCCCACACCTCCTCTGGGGGCTGGGAGGGGACACACAACAGAGGGAGAGGAAGAGGCCTGGGTCGCCTGTACAGCAGCCACTGAGCAGCCACTGCCCAGGAAGATGGAGAGCAGACTACACCCATCTGCCAGATTATGAAATCAACGGAGGAAACCATGCCCCGGGTACAACTATGATGGAGGTGAGTGACCACTGGGGACATCTCCTGCATCCAGAGCTTCCAGTGCTCCACAGAGAGATCTAAGACACCCTCTGGGTGTCAGCGTGCTGTCATATGGAAGCTTCTGTGTCTAGCTGAATGGGAACTGAGAAATCTGGCTGCACTTCCTTTACATTTCATGTCCTGACTTCAAGGCTGCCAGGCCCTTCATGTTCTTGGAGAGAATTGCAATGAAACAGTTCCAAATGGCCCTTGAATAAAACCCTATTTATTTGGGCTGACACACGAGTTTCAGAGCCAAGGGCTCAGCTCCCTGGCTTAGGGAGAAGCCGAACAGTCAGCTGCTCCTGGAGAAGGCCCTTGGTTATCTATTAAAGTGTAATAGTCTTCAATCAGGTTGGCTCCACGGCACCAGCGGCTGCTGCCTACCCTCTGACAGCTGGTCCAGCTCCCAGCGCAGGTGGGCGGACTCCACACTCTGCCGCTGTGCAGCCTTGAGGGCCAAGTTCTCTTCCTGCAGCTCCTCAAGGTGTTTCTGGTCTGTGTCCTGGGCCTGAATGTGCAGAAAAGGGGATGGGGTGAGGATTCGGACTGGAGCACGCTCTGGACAGGTCCTGGCCCCTGTGAATCTGCCCTCATTCCCCCAGGATGAAGGGCCTCCATGCCCCTGCTCACTTCCACAAACACAGCTGCACAGAAATGACTCCAACACCTTGCCCAGCTGTGAGAGTTACAACCACTGAAAGGTATGTTGACCGAGTGACCTAGGCCCTAAGTCAGGGGTGGGCAACCTTTTTGTGAGTGCGTGCCAAAATCAGCAAAATCTCTGACTCAAAATTCTTCTGCGTGCCAGCCCTAATTTTTTGAGAACATGTTATGCCTACTTGATATTTCTTAAGGTGCACATATGTGTAGAACCTTGAAGAAATAATAAAATTCATTTGAGCAACAAAAACACAGTATATGATGATGAAAAATACATTTATTTTTTAATGTATACATGTACACTGATAGTCTGACAGAAAACTTTATGACTCGTTTGATATTATCAGTGGGACTTTTGCTGCTGCATCACTGATGACAGAGATTTTACATCAGGTTTATATTTCGTGACCTTCAGAGATATGCACGAGCTACTACTTTCATCTGTCAGGCTACTCCTATTATGAGACTTAACAAAATTCATCACTGAGAACAAAGATTCACAATTGTAAATGGAAGATCATATGAGAGGGTTTCAAGTGCCAGCAAAAGTTACTGGCGTGCCATGTTTCACACGAATGCCAGGGGTTGCCCACCCCTGCCCTAGGTCCTAGGGGATGAAGTTCTCTGAGTGGTGTCTGAACAAAGTGACGTACAGCACAGGGCTTTAGAGCAAATGCTATAATGACGGCAGCTCTGTGGCCCCTTAGCAGGCCTAACGCCTTGGAAAGGCTGTAGGGACTCACACATCACAGCTCAACCCACATCATAAACGCCAGAGGAGACCCTTTTTGCAAAGAGGCCCACATCCATCCAACCTCACAGGAAAGCAACACAGCATCAGGCCCTCTCTGTGTTGGGAGCCTTCAGTGGTGCCCACTCAAGCCACTGAAGTTAGCAAGTCTCCGCCATCAGCAGGTCATTGTGCCGGCGGCAGCACCAACCCAGTAGCTGAACATCAGAGAAGAGCACAACATGAACCTAAACCGCCCTCATCTGTGTTACACGTGGCGATGACAGCCTGTCCTACCAAATGTAGGCGGCGCAGCTTTGATTTCAGCTGCGCGTTCTCCTCCTCAAGCTCGTATAGCTTATCGACCCGGGACCAAGCGACAGTCAGCTGCTCCTGGAGAAGGCCCTTCGTGTCCATTAGGGTAAAATTATCTTCAATCAGCTCCTGGTCAGCAAGAACATACATGAGAGCAATGAGGTTAAGGCCCTGGTCATGACGACAGCTCTTCCAGGAATCTGGACCCAAACCAACAACCTAGGGGTGACTCTGCTGCTGCGGGAAGTTCTGTCTCCACTTTTGAGCCCCTGCCCTTCTCCATTAGGCCAGGCAGATGGAAAAATCCCCGAAGCAAGACACTATTTAACTTTGGGAAGGGACCACTGTGAGAGTGTCTGACACATACAACCTCGGGTAGTTGGACGAGTGCACCTGCTGACAGATATGGGGCTTGGCTGAGCCCCTTTCCTTCACAAAGAAGGGGTGGGGCTGAGAGTCCTGGGTTTGAGGGCTGAGGCTAGGCCTCTCAGTCACTCCACTGATCTTGGTTCTGGAACAAAATTCAGATAAGCTTTTGGTCAATATGCACTTCCTATTTGAACATTTCACACACCTACTCTCAGCAGTTTCCTGGAAATGAGGGGTCTGTAAGACACAACAAACAAGTACTATGGGCCTCTGTGGGTCAGACACATGCTGGGAGTGGGACGCAATGTCTGGGCCCTCAAAGGCCACCAAATGGGAAGGGTCCATGGTACTTACTCCTATCCCAGTGCCCAGCACACAGGGGAACCGTTCAGTTCATTCCGCTCAGCCCTGGTCCTGCCCTCCAGAGTCCTCCCAGCGCCACTCATGTCTTAGGGGGCTGAGTCTCCCCTGAATGCCCTCACAGTTTGCGAGCACTGATACTCGCGGATGTGTCTGTTTCTCTCAGGGAGCAGTTTTCCAAGGCTTGCCTCGCTCATGAGAGCAGGCCGGTAGCTCCTGCTTATCCATCACCTGTTCATTTCCCCGCATGGGCCAGAACCCCAGATTCTCGGTGGAGGGGAAACCGTACACCTACCTCCAGTAGACACGGTTCTGGTCAAAGCCTGGCAGCGGGAAGGGTTTGGTCACTGACTCTGGCTTCACCTGGCCGCCCCCTCTCTGCCTAACCCTGACCCTGCACTAGGTGCTCTCTGTCTCTGCCACATTCACTCTGCACAACAGCCTCCAGAGGGAGGCAGGGACAGTCCCTTCTTACACACGAAGAGGCTGACTTGGGTCAATTAAGGAATGAGCCCCAAGTCACAAAGCCAACCAGTGGTGAAGTTGGGCTTGAATTCAGGCTGGAGAGCTCCAGACTTGTCGCTTCACTGCCTTCAGCAGCCTGCACCCCATCCTTAAGGAGCCCGGACTAGTATCAGCGATGTGAGCCAGAGTACATGGAGGGGCTTCACGCAGGAAGAAGGTCCAACTCTCCCTCATTGGCCACTGCCCCCAGCATTCGGATCTAGTGTTCCAGCCGGTTTACCCACCAGTACTCACCAGTATCACCATAATCCCAGGCCCTGAGTTCCATAGCACAGCCTGCCCCATTCACCCTTACAACCAACTCCTACCCAGCCTTCAAAACCCAGCCGGAATTGGGGTGAGCATTGTCCTCGCTGATCCCTGGGCCCCAGCACACGGGCCTCGGAGAACAGTGTGACTCATTCTCTATGTGGCCTGGCCTCCACGGACCACTCTGTTTCTCTTGTAATTCATTTACTAATGCAAAGTGTAAGGCATTGCTAGTTTCAGAGAAAAATTATTAATCAATATGAGAAATGTTGCTGCTGTTATCCAGAGGCACACACCCTGAGAACACGAAAAAGGGGTTCCCATGGGAAGCCCTGCAAAAGCCCAGAAGCTCCCCAATGCCAGGAGCGAGTCTTGCTTTGTGTTAGATCCCCTGCTCCTGGTGCAGGGCTTGGTGCCACACAGGCCTTCAGTCACTGCGTCTGCATGACTGAGCGAGGCTGCTTGGACAGGCCCGGAAAAGACACGGAGACAGGGGCTGAGCCCTGAAACCCACACCATCCACGGGGCAGAGTGTTGGCTGACATGTGGGGGCTGCCTTAGGTCCCCTGTGTGCAGGAGGCTGCGGAGGCCACAGCCTGGGGAAGCTTGCACATGACCTTCCGCAACCCTCCTACCTGTGAGGGAGGGTGCCCTTGCCGCACACCTGTCTGTGCTGCAGATTGATGCCTTTCATCAGCAGCTGGGCCAGGGGGCCATTTCCAGGACAAAGCCAAGAGCTGGCCCCCACTGCCACCCCTCCTGGGCCGGGCTGCTAGGGCACAGCACCCAGGGTGCCTTGTCCCCAGGGAGCAGAGCAGTGATCCACCAACATTCCTGCGGGAACAGCCACTCCCTGAGTAGGTGGGAGGAGCCAACATGCCTGGAAGAGAGGGTCCTGAACTCACTGCTCACATGAGGCAGTTGGGTGCATGGTCAGAGCGTCAGTTACCCTGCCTGGGCCTTGGTCTCCATCCCCCCTCAGCCCTGACACCCTCCTCTGAACAGACCCATAACCTCGGGATCTGAGTAGGCTACACCATGGAGAGCTTCATATGGGACTTGCCCAAATACCAGGTGTTTTACCTCTTTCATTGTATAAACCTCACGAACTAGTACAGTTATCTCTGTTTTATAGATGAGGAAGCAGTCCTGGTAAGATTTAGCCATAGAAATTACAAGGAGTCTTAAAGAAAAAGATTAGTGAATAGAAGGTCATCATTGTGGCATGAAGGAGGAAGAGGAAAAGTCCTAGAAGAATCAGGGCCTTTCAACCACATTCCCAATCCTATTCCTTCCACTACCAGAGGGAGCCCAGGGGTCGCGCAGTCAGTCTGCGATGCAGGGAGAGGGCCAGCTGGGGAGACATCGCAGCCCCTCTCCCCTCTTCCAGGACCCAAGTGCCCACCGGCCACCTACCCTGGTCAGCCTCACCTTCATGCGGGATGCATAGAACTCTACTATGTCCTTCTGCTTCTGCCTGAGGCCCATCGCCTCCATCTCCAGCCTCTCCACGCGGCTCGCCTTCTCCCTCAGGGAGTCCAGCTCAGGGACCGGGGCACAGCAAGCCTGGGCTCTGGCTGCCAGCTCCATATTCTGGGAGGTGGGCAAAGGCAGGGGACCTGGCTCAGGGAAAGGCCCAAGTCCCTGCAGGCCCAGGAGAAGCCAGGAGCGGCCAAGCTGGTCCATGTGCAGGCCCCTGTATGTGGGCCCCACATGCTGTCACTGAAGCACATCATCCCCCAGCAGCTCCCAGGACAGCTGGCTCTCGGGCACCGCCACTTTGAGCGGGAAGGAGAGGTGTCCCAGGTCACATTCCTGGACCTGGGGCCCCGGTGACTGGGGCGTCCTAGCCCCCCACCCGCGGCCCACACGATAGGCCTCCTGCTCACATTGTGCCGGGCCTCCTGCAGCTCCAGCACCAGCTGGTACAACTGATTCCTGGTGTCTGCCAGTTGCTTTGTCTTCTCCTCCCTGGGGGCGATGAGAACACGTGGTGAGGGTTCCTCAGAAGCACCTGGAAAGCCCACCACCTGGAGACCAAAGTGGGGAAGGAGGGGGTCCTGGCTTCTAGGCGTGAGGAGGGCGTCTGCACGTGGGGCTGCGAAAATGCTCTGGAGTCCAAGGTGAGCTTTAAGTTGTCACTGCTGCTCTCAGACTTCAGCACAGACCTGAGCTTTCCTGGAGCCCCCAGAGCCACTGCTCCCTCCACAGCCAGGCAGCATGGAGACCCCCTGGCAGGGAGGTGAAGGCTGGCAGCTTCCCAGACACCGGGCATGGTGCCATAACCAGCTGCACGAAAGGGGCAACAGGCCCACCAGATGGGACGGGAGAGACACATCCTTCCTCCAGCCAAGAGCACCCACACTGGGCCCGAGGCTGAGCGGCAGGCTGCTGCTCTGAGTCTGCCATGTCTGGACTGGCAGGAGCCCTAAAGGCCCAGCAGAACCCTGCTGTGCAGGTCCGGGGAGGGAAGAGTGTGGGCTAGCCCAGGGCCCAACAGGGACCCAGCTCAAAGCAGAGCCCCGTCACTCCAGGGCACTGTGAGAGCTGCCTCGTTTGCTGCACTGCATGGCAGTGAACCACATGTGCGAGCAATGGGTGGTGACACACAGCACAAGAGCAGAAAGACCGGGGTCACTGGGGAACTCACAGCTCCTGCCTGACGCCACGCAGGGTGGCCTTGGTGTCCGCCAGCTCCATGGCCAGGTGCTGCGTGTCCTCGCTGGGGCGGCTGCTGGTGTTCCACTCCTGGGTCATGGTCACGAACAGCTACAGCAGGGCAGACAGAGGGGTCTCACCGGCGTGCTCCTGTGCCCGGCACAGTGCCCGCACTAGAAAGTGGTGAAGAATGACTAAAAGATGGAAGAAAGTAAAAGAGAAGATGGCAGCCGAGACTGCAAAGCCAGGAGGGAGGCAGGAGAAAATGAGGGAGTTTTTAAGAAGCGGAGATATATTTAGTGAAACAGAAGGGCCGAGTGAATGGAGCAGGCCCCCCAAGCTCAACCTCTGTCCTCACACAGGTGTCTCAGGGGACTGTGCCCTGCAGGGAAAGTGCCCACGTCCTGCCCCCATGGAAATGGGCCAGGAGGACAGACAATGTGCAGCTTGAGAGGAAGTCAGGATGAGGAGCGTGGCCATAACTAGGCCCCAGACCAAGGCTCCTCCCCACCGTCCCCCAGGCTGTTGGGCCACCCACAAACACACCTTCCTGCAATGGTCTTGCTCAATTAAGAGCCTCCTGAGGCGAAAGGTCATGTTGTTGGTGACGTACTCCACATCCTCCAGGGCCATGTCTGGGACCTCCAACCACTGCAGGTCCAACACACTCTCCTGGTGGCGCGTCACCTGAGGGCACACAAGGGTAAGGTGCTGCAGAGGCCGGGCAGGGAGCAGCGGAGGGTCCCTGAGAGCACCCATCTCCCAAGGCCACGCCCCCTGGGACCTAGGCCCACTCTCCCACAGCTGACCCACCTCACTGACATTATTAACCCTCAGCCACCAAGTTCCTGTGGGGGGCGGGCAGGCTCCTCAGCAAGTGCAGCCACACTCTGCAGCAGAGCACTTTCCTCACACACCACTGCTGCTGTCACACTAGCTCAAGGAGGACACTGACTTCCCACCAGACAGCACTCCGCCCAGTATGGGAGCTCCCTCAACTGTCCCAGGGATTCCAGTCGCGTCCATCCATGTGTCACACAAAGAGGGTAAGCCTTGGGAGGGGAGGGTCAGGAGGGATAGCATCTTATTCTTCAAATAAAATCTAACGTGAAGATGGCAAAATATTAGAGCGCTTATGTCAGAAGGTTGGGTCCATGACAATCTTATTTTTTGAGGAAACCTTTCATAACCTGAAATACTTCTCAGGTGAGCCTGGATCTCATCCCCACAGGCCACACAGGACCACCTGGTTCCCCCTTTCTGCGGGTGTGAGCGCAGGCCCACGGCCTCATCCTCACTGGGCAGCCTCTCCTCCAACTGCCGACATCACCTTCTTCAACCCAGGGACATGCCCTTGACGGGGAATCAAACCTGCGACCCTTTGGTCAGCAGTCCAACACTCTAACCACTGAGTCAAACCATCTAGAGCCTGGACCCGCAGCCTAGCCCCCTGGCAGGAGCAGGTGAACTCATCTCAGTCCAGGGCTGGAAGCACCAGGGGGTCCTGCATCTGGTGCATGGGCACCAGAGTAGGAAACCCCTCAGGCCTCCAGGCCAGGACCCCTGCCCCAGTTTGGAAACCTGTGAAGACCCCTGAGTCCCAGGACTGCCAGGGCCCAGGCGGGTGGGGTCTGTGGAGACCCCAGGGGGTCAGGAGAGGACCCAGGGCACCCGAAATGGGACAGCCACCAACGGGCTCTGTAGAAAGAGCAACGGGCTCTGTAGAAAGAGCTCCATGAGAGGCTGTGTCCACCGTCCATCGCTATGCACACAGGCCATCGCTATGCACACAGGCTCTGGGCCCACCGTCTCTGTGCCCACCAGCTCTGTGCCAAGCAGTGCCAATGGCTCCTCACCTCACATTCTAAACTGCTATTTGCACCACATTCTAAACTGCTATTTGCACCACATTCTAAACTGCTATTTGCTCCACATTCGAAAAAGGCTCTTTGCCCCAAATTCTAACTGCTCTGCGCCCCGTATTCCAAAGGGCTCTAGCAGGGAACACAGCTGTGTCAGGGGCTGTGGCAGCTCCCTGTCAATGCTCAGTGCTTTGGAATACACAAAAATTATGACACACTCCCTATGAAATTTAAAATCTTTCTGGGCACATGAAATATGAGGAAATATAAAAGGTCTATGTCTACATCCTATGTACTTATAAATGTAAATTAACCACTTCAACATAATCTTGCCAATCTCCATTTTTAATTATTTTTTTCCATCAGCCAAATTGCAGAAATTCGATCAGTTCCTTTGAAGTAACCATTCATTTTATTTTGTTAAGTCTGACCTAGTAGCTCAGCTTGGGAGTTCTCTTTCCCATCACAGTGAACGGGACCCTCCAGTTAGTAGTTCATACATTACAACACCTAAACCCACAAGTCAGCTGCCTACAAAACGATTTGATAGAATATTAACTAGTAAGTAATTTAGAGGAAAGAAAAATTAACAAAATAAAGCTGCATATTTGGGAAATATTTGAACAAAAAGTGCCTGTGCATAGCTTTCTGTGCAAGGAGCATTAAACTAGCATATATAAGAAAGACATTTAGAGAACAGATATGCAGGTATGTCAGAACAAATGTAAACACCTAGGCTGTCAATCAATGAACTAAAAGTGTTTAATTATTTTCTAAACTAGTAATGGTTTTATTTTGGTTAACTAACAAATTTATTTTGATTTAAAATAAATTTAATTTTTTAAGTAAATGAAATCTTTGGACTTATGATAGAGGGGGGACAAAGTACCAATTAGCATTTTTAGTGACTATCCAGCTCCAATAAATATTACAAATTCCTTAAAGTCAAAGAACAAAAATGAGAAAAAGCCCACCTACAGGTGTTATTTTTTCATAAGCACCTAAATCAATTCCTCTTATAGAACCTTCCAAAAATCTAATAGCCTTCATTTGTGGGAAGCATGATGAGATTTAAAATAATGCAAAACAAAATGTGATCTAAATGGGAAACAAATTTATAAATGTAGTTACCTGAACTGAGAACACAGCAAATTACACATAATTAGAGATTCTTGATATATTGAAAATTATTTCTTTTATGATTATGCAAATCAGGATTTGAATAATGGTTGCCAATATGAGCTTATGCCAATGAGATATTAACTGGATGCTAAAATTTTAAACTCTCTGCTTCCAAATTTCAGGGCCAAGGTTTCAGAGAAATGCAGCAAAATTTATGGGACTAGAACTGTTTTAAAGAAAACACATAACAGTGACATAGAAAACAGGGTCAGGCAGACTGAAACCACAAGAGTGCGTGCAAGCCAGGCACAGTGATGAGCACATTGCACACATTATCGCTCATTCAATCAACTCAAAGGCCTCAAGGTGTCCCATCTACTCTCAATGACTTAGCTGAACTTTGGACCTCAGGTATGCAGAAATTCTAGGAGGAATATAAGGTTTTCTTTCCTGAAACCCGGTTCCATGCCCTGGCTGCTGTGGCTCAATGTTGGCTGGAGCATCATTCCATACACTGAAAGGTTGTGGGTCCAGGCCATATACTTAGGTTGTGGGTTCAATCCCCAGTCAGGCTGAATATGGGAGGCAACCAATCAATGTTTCTCTCTTACCTTCTCTCTCTCTCTCTCTCTCTCTCTCTCAATCTCTGTCTCTCTATCTCCCCCCGCCCCTCTCTAAAATCAATAAGCATATCCAAAGAAAATTGGTTCTATTAGATCTTAGAAAACTTAGAAAGTAATTTTCAAATTTTAATAGTTATAAATTCCTACCAAAATCCCAATAGTTTCAGAGAATACCTTGACTCAAACTAAACTAACAATTCAATTATTTTATTTATACAAGCAGTTTTACTGCCATCTGAGTCAGACCCTCAGAATGTTCTGCTATTGGATTGGAAATCAATAGATATAGCTCTACAATCAGATTCCTAGTTGTGAAAAGTTGAATAATAGTCTTTAAACATATGATGAGTCATTAGCAAACATCTCTACACTTAAGATATGTGGACTGTACATGTGGGATTTTGCAAGGGAATGAGGAAGAGGGGAAGGTGAGAAACAAAAAATAGTCAGAATCCCTTACTTGGAGAAAGTTATTAATAAAGCAAAAGTGTTCACAACTGGACAGCCCTAACCGGTTTGGCTTAGTGGATAAAAAGTCAGCCTGCAGAATGAAGGATCCTTCCTGGGTTCGATTCCAGTCAAGTGCATGTACCTTGGATGCAGGCTCCATCCCCTGTAGGGGACGTGCAGGAGGCAGCTGGTTGATGTTTTTCTCTCATCGATGTTTCTAACTCTCTGTCCCTTTCCCTTCCTCTTTGTAATATCCATAAAATATATATATTTTAAAAAAGATAAAGAACTGGCGGGGAGTCGAGCGCAGCCATCCGAGCGCCTGGGGGGCGGCGGCGCGCGTGATGGCTCCGGTCGTGGACCGTCAGGGCTACTGGGGCTCCAGGACCTCCACGCTGGACTGGTGCGAGGAGAACTACGCGGTGACCTGGTACATGGCCGAGTTCTGGAATACAGTGAGTAACCTGATTATAATTATACCTCCAATTTTTGGTGCAATTCAGAGTGTTAGAGATGGACTGGAAAAGCGGTACATTGCTGCTTATTTAGCACTTAAAGTGGTAGGAATGGGATCCTGGTGCTTCCACATGACTGAAATATGAAATGCAGCTATTGGATGAACTCCCAATGATTTACAGCAGTTGTATATTTGTGTACTGCATGTTTGAATGTTTCAAGACCAAGAACTCAGTAAACTACCATCTGCTTTTTATCTTAGTTCTATTCAGTTTAATAGTAACCACCGTTTACCTTAAGGTAAAGGAGCCTGTATTCCATCAGGTCATGTATGGAATGTTGGTCTTCACATTAGTACTTCGATCACTTTATATTGTTACATGGGTTTATCCATGGCTTAGAGGACTTGGTTATACATCTTTGGGTGTATTTTTATTGGGATTTTTATTATGGAACGTAGATAACATCTTTTGTAATTCACTGAGGAACTTTCGAAAGAAGGTACCACCTATCGTAGGTGTTACCACACAGTTTCATGCATGGTGGCATATTTTAACTGGCCTTGGTTCTTATCTTCACATCCTTTTCAGTATATATACAAGAACACTTTACCTGAGATATAGGCCAAAAGTGAAGTTTCTCTTCGGAATCTGGCCAGTGATCCTGTTTGAGCCTCTCAGAAAGCACTGATGAATTATTCCACCAAGAAAACAAAAAAAACACCTACCATAGGCCCAGCCAAATGAATAAGGAAATCCTTAAAGATCTACATGTTCAAATATATCAGGACTATCACGGCAAACAAGTGGCTTTCTGACTAACACTGTCAGCCACACAGAGAATGAGGAATGGGGCTTGTTGGATGTTTAGCTTATGTCATTATCTCATTCGTCCTCCTCCTCACCCTAAGATGTTTAAAAAGAAACATACACAATATATCTATATATACTTGAATGCCAGAAAAATTGGGATTTTCATAACAGGTTAACAGTTTGTGCTTATAACAGGAAATTTACCATTTCCTCTTTTTTGACAAGGGTTGCATGTGAACTATACTTTTCATAATATTTGTTTAAATAGTGAAAACAGCTAGACTGTCAAACCCCATGTCCAGATGGCCAGCTATAAGCCAGCCCTTAGCTGTGTCAGCCTTGATTTATATTTTTGTCAAAGTAGCCTCATGGATGGTTTTCCACGGTTAAAAAAGGAAGAAAAAGAGCTATCGGTGGGATTCTGGTAGTTTTGCACTGCTGCCTCTGTGCTACTCAGAGTGTGTCATGAGCAAGCTCAGACCTGCCATTGGGTTATCACATCCCAGCTCTGGCTTGTCTGTGTTTAGCCACCGTCAGTCAGAGTAGGAGGGTCATCTTGCAACCTTTATGAAGGCTCTGAGGACACCTATACAATGTTGTATCCCCAGACAGTTAAAGGTGGTTGTTCAGTTTCCTTTGATCTTTGCAGACCTTTAAGTTTGTTACTGTTTTTATGGCTAGGCAAACATGATTGGTGGTCTGGTCTACCCGTATTCCATCCTCCTAGCATAATTTATGTGAAGTTACCAGTGAATGTCATTATACTCTGACTTTTTAGATTATGCAATATTTTCCAGTTTTCAGAGAGGTCATGGTTACGCCCAGAGAAATGTGTTGGGTTACCTAGAGCCAAACGACCAGGATCCTATTTACATAAAGCTTATTAGAATACCTGCTCCTTCATTTCAGGTTTGAGAACAGCTCTAACTTACTTGAACTTGTAACAGAACTCCCTAAAGTTAAAGTGCTGAAAAACAGCAGTGAAATCTCATTGTAAAGCAGCCAGTTCTAATTTAGATTTGAATTATAACAAATTGTATCACTTTTCACAAACATAACACCTGTCTGGATTTTAAAATTCTATTTAATCCCCTTTATTCATATATCACCATATTTGTAGTCTACACCATTTAGCATTTTTATGACTTCTTCTTGCTTATTCATTATTATAAATTCCAGAGTGTTTTTACCACATGGTTTCATTATCCCAGATGAAATCCTGAGCTACAGCTTCAAAAGGAAACATTTTCTTATGCAAAGGTATTAAACACTTCTGTCATTTTTCCAGTATTCAGTAAGTAGCCTTAGTACAAATTTAAAACCAATGCAAATTTTATCCTTTTTCTTCACCTACTGGCCTTAGTTTTAGTCCAAATGCTATCATCCTTATCATGCCATTAGGCAGATGATTCCACCTACTTTTATGACCCTCTAGCTAGAAAAACACTTGCCAAAACATAAATGTAACACAACTGTGGTCGTGCCTTAGGAAAACATGAAACTCAACAGTTCCAACACACAGCCCATAGACTTATTTCTTTTCCCACAAGATTCTGACTTCTGGCTACATCTCATGTGCAGCTACCTAGGCTGTCAGCCATCTTACATTTTTTAATGACTTCCATTTGTTCCACACCATTGCCTTTTGTACTTTTCCTTCAAGATATACTTCTGCATAAAGAATCTATATAGAAACAGAGGCACATCCTTAATGATGATGCTGCTAAACACTGGGAGATGGAGGTGCTGCAGTGTTAAAGTCAGATTAAGGTTATCGGGAGCACACCCTGAGAGGGGCCCTTCAGAGCAGTTTGTTGAATGAGCATTTCAACCATCAGTTGTTGACTAAAGTTGTCTAGCACCTCATTGGAGAAGCACACCAGTGGGCGACTTGTGACATTATGGCCAATTTTTCAAAGACCTTTGTTTCTGTTGTGAAGATAGCTGTGAAATATTTCACATGTGTTTAGCAAAAGGGGGCTAAATCCAGTCTCTTTCATTTTCCAAGTTAGTTTTTGCCCCACATGGCTCTCTTTTTAGCAGCCTAAGTATTAGCACACCCAAGGCATTGTATCTGTGCCACAGATAGTATTTGGAAATACTGCTGACCTTCAGGATATTTGCTAAATCGTCTTTATGTCAATGGCTTTTTCCTTCTAGGATTCTGGGTGGGCATTACAGGGTTGGCTTACTACCCTGCTCCCTTCCCTTTATTTTCTTAGAAGACTTCCTGTTAACTAGAGTGTACAAAAAGCAACAAAAACAAACCTGTTTCCTACTGAGCAAATAATGGTTTGTTTGCATATCACCTGATGCGAAAGGTGCTCATCTGTGAGCCCTACAGCACATTATATTTTAGAAAACAATATTTCATGAGGATGTGAAAGAGGCAGTTTGCTTGCACATTTTAATATTTTTCTTATGCTGCCATTTTCACTTCAGAAAATTGAAAGCAATTAGACTTTTTTTTTAAGGGAAAACTAGGTGAAAGGTGGTTGTGTTCATCAGATTGGTCATTCTGCCTACTCCTCCCCACCTTGGTACTTTCATGAAACATTGCCACCACCTGAAGTGATCTCTTTAATCTTTGTGATATTATATAAATTGATCATTAACTGGAAAAACACTTGTGTGAATAATCTACAAATGAGGACCCCAAAC
Organism: Myotis lucifugus; assembly: GCF_000147115.1. NCBI lineage: Eukaryota > Metazoa > Chordata > Mammalia > Chiroptera > Vespertilionidae > Myotis > Myotis lucifugus. The sequence goes on from NW_005872118.1 coordinate 57,073, forward strand.
AGTGGTATTTGGTTTAGCAGAATTCTATAAAAAAACCTTCCTGCAAAATTTCCAGGACTGTTAATCTGGCCTTTCCCTACACTAAAAGGTTTTACTTAGTAATACTAAGAAGAAGAGGTGTGAGTCAATGAAAATCAAAAGACTCAAATTTCAGGTATATAGTACATACATGAAAGTCTTTAAATGCCTGCAGAAACGAAGTTCTATTTTAATGCAAACACCTTCTGAATTTAGCCAGTGCCCCTAAAAGTGTCTAATAATTTACTTTAAGGTTTTCTTGTGAGTTTTATGGGTTCCATATTACTTTGCTCTTGAAAAAAAATTACTGGTTGCTAAGTGTGCAGTTTTAGCTCTCAATTACACATTTACATGACTGAAGAAACTCCTTTAACCCATGGATTATGATGTGCCACTGGATAAACATTTGTGTAAAACTGAAGTTTCGAGGAGAACCAGTTATATTGGAATTTGCAGCTATATGGTGATTTGCAGATCTACCTCTGTCTTACATCTTACATCATATCAGTGCCATAATATAATTAGTTTGATCACTTAAAAAAAGATAAAGAACTGGACAGGTGTGTACCCTTTCATTCATGAAATAAAAATATGTGACCTAGATTTTATAACATAATTACTTAGAAAGCCTCTTCCCAGCCTTCATTTTGCAAATACAAAGAAAGTGGGAAGGAAAAAATTGAGATCTTTAGAGCAGCGGTCGCCAACCTTTCGGACCTCACGGACCACCAATGGTCTGCGGGCCACCGGTTGGCGACTGCTGCTTTAGAGGGCTTAGGAAAACAGAGACTATCTTGGATTTTCTTTCTCCAAGGAGTGTTACAATGATTATTTCTGTGGGAGAGATAATCAACAAAGTCTCCAGTATGTCTACAAAGTTAAAAGCACAATTGGAAATAAAAAATAGGAAAGATTCCCTTTTCAATGCTCTCTTAGAAAGCATATATCAACCTAAGGTGACACAGCCAACTATATATCCCATGTATTTTTCTAACAAATATCAATAATGCCAGCGCTGTCCAAAATCATCAAGCGCGACTCACACAGGAGCAGTGGACAGTCTGCGCATTCAGTGACACCTCTGCACTGTGCTGTGGCTCAGCTGATTCCTAAAACAGCAGGTCCCATGCAACAGAAAATGAATGATTTTGGTTTTATATAGAGTTACCACTGGTGCTTTGCTCAAGATACAAATCCTTTTCATGCAAATAACGTAAAAATTATTATATGAAGAATCAGTTGCTTTTGAAGTTCCCTTTAACAAAGAGTTACTCTATAAAACAATAGATGATCCTCAGCAGTAAACCTTGAAAAAAGGGAAATCCAGAATGTCCTAACCTTTCTATTATCTTTTCCCTCTACAACCCTAGATACCATAATGTGTTCATGTATACAAAGCAAAGGAGAGAAAAAGTAAAGATAAGGCAACACCAGAAAGAGGACTCTGTTGGAAACTCTACCTAAGTTATTAGCTAGGATTCTTATTATACAGTTTATAGTGATATATAAAGATGTGTCAAAAATAGAACATACCTTGTCATGTCTTGAATCTCCCCCTCTGACAGTATCTGGTGCCACGTGTTCAATAGTGCCACAGAACAAACACAACAAATCGAGGAGGTATGACAGGCGACAGTTTCTGGTGGGAGGCAGGAAATTTTGTAGGTCATATTTTACGAACTACTAGAGGCCTGAGCCAGGCTTGCACCCTCTCGCAGTCTGGGGCTCCATGTGGGCAGTTGGACATCCTTAGCTTTGCTGCAAGGCAGGCTCCTGCCACTGCCACTGCCACTGCACTCGCCAGCTATGAGCCCAGCTTCTGGCTGAGCTGCTCCCCCTGTGGGAGCCCACTGACCACCAGAGGGCAGCTCCTGCGTTGAGCATTTGCCCCTGGTGGTCAGTGCGTGTCACAGTGTCATAGCTTGGTCTTTCTGCCATTAGGTTGATTTGCATATTAGCCTTTTATTAGATAGGATGATATAAAAAGGCTAGGAAAACATAGCTAAATTCTATTGTGATTACTGTTTATTGTAGCACCTAAAAAGAAATAAATGAAACACAGACCATATTTTATTTTTATTTATATATGTATATATCATAATTAAGTAGTTTTAATATATTTATTAGCATCGACCTATGACACCAGGAGGTCACAGTTTGATTAGAGTCAGGGCACATCTAAATATCCTTTTTTTTAAAGGAAAATCTGTATTGCTGAGAGCATTACAGATGACCCCCTTTGCCCTCCAGGGCCCCCATCCACCCAGATCCCACCCCACTCCAGGCATTCACCACCCTATTGTCTGTGTCCATAGGTAATGCATATATGCATATAAGATTTTCCTTAATATCTTCCTATTCTCCTTTCCTCTGAGATTTGTCAGTCTGCTCTGTTTCCATGCCTCTGATTCTATTTTATTCATCAGTTTATTTTGTTCATTAGATTTCTTGTTCATTTATTTTGATTTTTAAATTCAGTTGCTGATAGATATGTATTTATTGCCATTTTGTTGTTCATATTTTTTTATCTTTTTTCCTTCTGCCTCTTCTTCTTAAAGAATACACTTCAACATTTCATGTAATGCTGGCTTGGTGGAGATAAACTCCTTTAGCTTTTTCTTGTCTGTGCAGCTCTTTATCTGACATTCAATTCTCAATGATAGCTTTGCTGGGTAGAGTAGTCTTGGTTATAGGTTCTTGCTATTCATCACTTTCATTATTTCTTGCTACTCTCTTCTGGCCTGCAAAGTTTCTGTTGAGAATTCAGCTGACAGTCATACGAGTGCTCCCTTGTAGGTAACTAATTGCTTTTCTCTTGCTCCTTTTAAAATCCTCTGTTTTTCTTTATCGCTTGGCATTTTAGTTATGATGTGGACCTCTTTGGATTCATCTTGTTTGGGACTTACTGTGTTTCCTGAACTTGTAAGACTCTTTCTTTCACCATGTGGGGGAAGTTTTCTGTCATTATTTATTCAAATAGGTTTTCAAGATCTTGCTCTCTCTTTCTTCTCCTTCTAGCACCCCCATAATGGGAATGTTGGTACACTGGAAGTTGTCCCAGAGGCTCCTTGCGTTATCTTCATACCTTTTTATTCTTTTCCCTTTTGTTCTTCTTATTAAGTGTCCTTTGCTTTCTCATATTCCAAATCATTTATTTGATTCTCAGAATCCTCTACTCTACTGTTGAATTCCTGTAAATTATTCTTTATTTCACTTAGTATATGCTTAATTTCTGACTGGTCCTATTTTTACATCTTTGGCATTCTCACCAAGATCCTTGAAAGTCTTACTAAGACCCTTGAATCTCTCATTAATTCCTTTGAAGCTCTCATTAAGTCCCTTGAAACTCTCATGAAGATCCTTGAGTAACCTTAGAACCATTGTTTTGAACACTGTCTCCAGTAGTTTGCTTACTTCCATTTCTTTCATTTGTGACATGTTTCATTGTCTCTGCATTTTGGCAGCTTCCCTGTATCTGTATTTGTTTCTCTGTATTAGGTAAAACTACTATGTCTCCTGGAATTGGTAGAGAGAACTTGTGTATTAGGTTTCCTGTAGGGCCTAGTGGCTCAGACTCCCCAGTCACCTGAGCAGGGCCCTCTAGGTATGTTCCTGTGTGTGCTGTGTGCTGTGCACAGTCTTGTTGTAGTTGAGACTTGACTGCTGTTGGCATCACTGGGAGGAACTGATTTCCAGGCTGATGGGCTGTGAGGACCAGTTGCATCCAAAATGGAAGAGCTGCTGTGCAGGAGACACCCATATGGAACAGGACTTGTTTCAGTGGGGCTTTGGTGCTCACTGAGTCAGCTCCTTGAGTGTGTTGCTTGTGGATGTGCAGAGCTGTAATTTGTTATGATATGAAGCTGTCCACCAGTTTCATTGGCTTTGGGGCCTCCAAGAGGTGTAAAGTCAGCCACTGTCTGGGGCCACCTAGCAGGAGCTAGAGAGAGATCTGCAGATGGCTGCTATTTGTTTTGGGCTAGGAAGTGCCCAGGTAAGACCCAGCTGTGAAGCAAAACAGGCTGGTGCTAGTGCAGAGTCTTGGGCCTTTTATTGATAGGTTTGATGCCAGCTGCTGCTTGTTTGAGATTTTAGTAAAGACTAAAGCCTGAGCCAAGATAGGCCACTCATATGGAAAATTGGCTACAAACAGCTTGGGTAGGGCTGCCAATTGGATGGAGTGTTGTCTCAGGGAATAACCAGTGTGGAGAAAACAGTGAGAGCCACGCTGACGGAAAGTCTGATATGGCTGCCAGTCAGCTTTGTGACTGGGGAGGTCCCAGCACAGGAACAATGAACCTTGCGAGCACACACTTGACAATCATGCTGGCAAGGTACTCTCAGGGATCCTTCTTTTCAACAAAATTAGATGTTTATGTTGAAAGAGTCAGTACTTTAAAAATTAATGCATAAGTCGGGCCAGTGTCGCTCAGTGGTTGAACATTGAACTATGAACCAGGAGGTCACAGTTCAATTCCAGTCAGGGCACAACCCCAGTGTTTCTGGCTCATTTCCCAATAGGGGGCATGCAGGAGGCTACCCATCAGTTATTCTTTCTCATCATTGATGTCTCTATCTCTCTCTCTCCCTCTCCCTTTCTCTCTGAAGTTAACAAAAACATATTAAAAATTAACACATAGATATGCATATGATAGTGTGTACACTACCACAGGGCATAATCTTTGCAAACCTGTCTGAGTGTATAGTATTGATGCACAACAGCACGGACTGGTGAATGAAGCACAGAGCAATCTGCCACAGAACTCAAACCTCCCCTGTAAGTACACCCTCTCATCTCCTACAAGGTGGAGTGCTTTGATCAGCAGCCATCTGGTTCCCTGGAAAAACAGCACTGTTAGAAGTGTTCAAATGCATCTCTGTCCGTAACGCTGCACAAGGATGCATATCTAACAGCACTCATTCTGAACTGCAGGCTGAGACTGGAGGAGGAGGAGGGAGTAGTAGGATGGCTTGGACGGATGTCAAGGGTCCAGTCAGGAAGTGAGACCTAGGCCTGGAGGAACACAGCTGTGTAGGACAACTAGCAGGTATGACCAGCCACTCAGACACTGGATGAGAAAGATTTAAACATTGGTGAACAAAAGCCAGAAAAAGAAACTGGGGGGAGAGCAGGTTAGTGGGGGCTAGTTAAATTGTGGGTGCAGGTGAGCTCAACAGGTTAGACTGTAATATACACGTGTCACTGCCAAAGTGCAAACACTAAATGCTAGAAGACCCCAGAGAAAGGCACCGATGGGCAGGATGGGACGATGACTTCACAGAGGCCAGCTCCTATAGACTTGGAATATTCTTTAGTTAATAAATAAATGTAACCTGTAAACTCCCCATTCGAGCCCCTTTTAAAGGTAAACCTGAAGAGGCACTATATTATGTTCAAATATAACTTTAAAAAGAAATTAGAATTCTTTAGATATCAAGAAAAACTCATGCATAACAGCCACTCAAGTTGGATGTTTTAAACAAGTGAATGGGATTATTTAATTATATCAAATTTTCTCAAATTTTAAATTTAATTGATGTCTTCAAAATAAAACTTAATATAGCATTTAAAAATAGCAATACCGTTCATGTTACTGAGGTTATTTAAGCTCTTACATTCATTCGATGGGATTTTAACACAAATCAGCAGAGACCTGGTTGTATTTTTAAGTGACTCACGCGCCATTCAGTGACTGACGCCAAGGGCTTCATGCTCCTCTCATCCCGGGAGGACCTTCCTGGCCCCACAGAACTGGGGTTCCCTGGGCGCAGCGTCGGGAGAGCTCCTCGCTGGGCACAGGCTTCAGGGGCTGCCATGGGCTGAGGCCCCGCAATGGCTTCCCTGGAACTGTCATTGCTGGTGCCCTTCACCCCACGAGTGAAGGTGAAGTGAGAAATGGCCATAACCTCAGTCCCACGGCTGTTCCCACATCTCCCTGCAATCCTGTCCAGGCCAGAACCGTGTGGCTGCGGGGGGTCTCAGTCTGACACAGGAGGTGGGGGCGGGGGGGCGCTGGGAAACTCTGGATCCACAGGGGCACAAGGAAGGCCCGGGCTCCGTCACACTCTGCAGGGAGCAGCAGGCCTGGCGAGGTGAGGATGGAGGGAACCCCGACCTCAGAAGGCGGCTCCCTACGCAGCTGGTGCCTGCAGAGCGGGGGTCCCGCCGGGAGGACCTCGCCAGGCCTGCCCTGCCCTGGCCTGGCCTGGCCTCCTTCTGGGGGAGGGAATGGACCACCTGCAATGGGCGCTGCTCCGCCACGGGGCTGGCCTAGGAGGCCCCAGCAGGGACTCCTCACTGCGGGCTAAGCTGCTTCAGGGCCCCGCCTGCCGCCCTCTTCGCTCCATCCCAAGGGCCCATGCCTGCCTCGCGCTTCCTGAGGCCATGAGCACTGGAAAGCCACCATCTTCCAGAGGCAGGGACTCTAACTTCCGGCAGGGGCGGGACTTCCTGGGGAGAACAGGGAGCAGGGAGGGGCGGGACTTCCTGTGGAGAGCAGGGAGCAGGGAGTGGCGGGACTTCCTGGTGGAGGGCAGGGAGCAGCAAGGGGCGGGATGTCGCCCCCTTCTGACCAGAGGGCAGCAGCCCCGGAAACGCGGTCACAGTGAGTCTCCTCTCAGAAGCTTGGTCCACTGATGTGAGATCAGAGCTAGGCTCTCACTTCAAGTCTGGCGGATCTGGCTTCTCCTATGGTGACTGGCACTTAGGGCATGTTAAAACACTTGGAGTGCGGGAAACGAGTTAAATCGGCTCGCGTGAATTGCGCGTACTCCTCGGGAGCCGTCTTTAACTTGGTTCATATAGATTTGCGGTGGAGTGCGGGAAACGTGTAAACTCGGGCCGATTGTAACTGCGTATTACCAAATATTTGTTTGTAATCCACCCTTTTGGTGGATGGAACAAAACCAAAAGACAGAGCCATCTTATATTTTGGCGGGAAATTCACCCGCACTCCAAGTGTTAAGTGCATATTTGAGCAAAGATCAATTTAAATCAGGCAGCATGCAATCTAGTAGATAAAAAGGAGTTCTGTGAAGCTGTACAAAATGAAACATTTTTATAGCCAGAATAGAATGGGGAAAGAATGTTATAGTAAGCAGAGAAGTAGAGTGCTGGAGGCAGTTACTTTCCTCTAGTCTAGGGGGTGGTGCGGGTCTATCTAGTGCTGATCAGGTGATTTCTGATTGACTGGTTTAAGAGTACATTTCTGGTTAAGTCTTGGCTTTGGTGATGTGGGACTTAGTAAAAGCAACTCCATTTTTGGCCTGTTGTCTTGTTTTTAACAATTCCCCTCCTTCTGATCAGATTATCAGCCACACAGAGAGATGTGGTCAATATTTGAGGCATTGGCATTATTCGTGCTACTGATTTGGATCCTCCATTATTTTTTTTGCTGAGTCTGTGGGGTATTCACAGGTAATGCTGTCGGGTTCACATTTTTAAGTCAGTCATTCTCCTTGCTCTTTTTTTGATGTTCTAATCTTAGGGAGATCATCTTCTTGGTGGTTACTGGCTGTGAACATGCGTTTACAACTTTTGAGGTACCAAGGAGACTAATGATTATAAGCATGACTAGAGGTCAAGTGCACGAATTTGTACACATAAAGGGTCCAGCCTGCCTACCCTGATTGGGGCCATCTCAGCCAGGGGGAGGGGATGAGAGAGTTTGGCCAGCTGGCTCCGTCCCCTGGGTCAAACTCCCAGTAGAGGGGCCAATTTGCATATTAGCCTTTTATTATATTGGATAATTCTCAATGTCTGAAATTCATTTCAGAGCCAAACCAATTAGGATAAAGTAAGTTTTAAAAATACCCAGTTTTAAGGAGTGACTTTCTTAAGCCAACTGGCTTCTTCTATGTAGCTGAGTCTCAACTTCCTCAGAAGTGGCAATCCAACATATGAGGTTACCTTTCTTGCTCACGCATTTTGTAATAGAGATAACATGAGCTTATTTGACTTTTAGTAAACCTAGGTGGAATAAAGTATTATATTTAATTCTAATAACTCTAAAGACATGCCTGCTTTATTTAAACTAACAAACTTAAACTAGAAGTTTATCTTAGATCAAGTGACCATGACAAACATTTGGTAAGACTCAAAGTCTTTGCTTTTTAGGTCGAATAAAGGTTAAACATTTAAAACAAAATAAATAAAACCTTTTATAATCTATTATCAAGAGCAGACCAATAGTCCAGGAACACTTTGTTCTCCTAGCTGATGAAAACAGTAGACTTACGTAAAACAAAAACTTAATTTTCTTTCATTATGTGTTTTTAGTAGTCTCTATATTTTTGATGGTATATACTTGATCTCAATAGAGCTCTTTAAAAATGAATTTGGCTATACCATTCAGAGAAAGAAAAAATGACCCATGTTTAACATATAAGTATGCATAGACATGCAAAAATATATAGACCAATGCTACCAGAGATCTTGTAGCTTTCATTTTAAAATCTTAACTATGAGACAGGTACAACAATGCACAGCTCACTAGTCAGATGGGTAAGTTAAGGTTACTTGGTCAAGTGACAGATGGCTGAAGCTTTTTGCTAATATTTGTGAAGGAGATTGCTGAAGCTTTTTGCTAATATTTGTGAAGGAGATTTTTAAGGTTTTTGTTTGTTCTTGACACATAAACATTTTGTTATAACACTAATGAATTGCCCCAGGGATTTAACCCCACACTAATGAATTGCCCCAGGGATTTAACTCGTTGTTTTTATATATATATATCAATGAGGCTGTGGTAAAATTGTAATTATTATGCATCATTTTGCTGCAGTTCCAAGAACCTATTGACATTGTTAAGTGAGGACTTAATATAATTTTATAAAGGCTGTGGACAAGATTTTCAAGAAGAGTGCCTTTATAAGAATCTATATTTTTAAAAGCCTCTTTCCCACTTCTATTTACCTCCATCTCCTTTGATTGTGGGCAGTGTTTTACTTACCTTTTGGGGTGTTTACATCATAAATAAGCTCTTCCTAAAATTGTTCATGTTTCTATTTCATAATCCATTAATTTTATTATCTGCAAGTATAGATTTTTCATTGCATTCTAAAAACAAATTACTTTCTGACTAAAATGACAGATATTCCATGATTATAGTAAATTCCCTTCATGTTCTATAATATAGCAGAAACACTCTACATACTAGCAAGTACTAAAACATTATTGTTTGCAAAAAGGCAGAGCTAGTCTCCTTTCAGCCTCTGATCATAGCTTGCCCATCCATCAGTTAGTACATCATCTTGTTTTATATGTGTCTCTATTTAAAGACATTTTAGTTGTGACTGGCTTTTATCACCTAGCATAACATTTTGAAGTTTTATGTATGCTATATTCTAGTGTGTGGGTATACCACATGTTGTTTACCCATTTATCAGTTGATGAGTATTTCGGTTGTTTCTGTTTTGAGGCTCTTATGAATAACGCCGCTGTGAACATTGTGTACAAGTTTTTAGTGTGAACATGTTTCCATTTCTTTTGGGTATGTACCTGGACGTGGAACTTCTGGGCCATCGGGTGACTCTCGTTTTCCGACGTGGCCCCGCTATTTTACATTTTCACCAGCAATGTACGAGGGGTCTGATTTTTAAACATTCTCATGAATGTTTTTTATTTTATTATTTTTTAAATCTTTAATTTCTTTATTGGTTAAGGTATTACAAATGTGTCCTCATCTCCCCAATAACCCCCAACCTCCCCACCCACTCATGTTCTCATCCCCCTGTTGTCCATGTCCATTGGTTTGGCTTATAATGCATGCATACAAGTCCTTTGATTGATCTCTTCCCCTTACCCACACACTTCCCCTACTTTCCCTCTGGGGATTGATAGTCTGATCACTGTTTCTCTCTCTTTGGATCTATCCCTGTTCATCAGTCTATGTTGTTCTCTATATTCCACAAAGGAGTGAGATCATGTGGTATTTATCTTTCTCTGACTGGCTAATTTCACTTAGCAAAATGCTCTCCAGTTCCATCCATGCTGTTGCAAATGGCAAGAATTCCTTCTTTTTTACCGCAGTGTAGTATTCCATTGTGTAGATGTACCACAGTTGTGTTTATTTTTTACTGCATTTCTGGGAAATGTCCCCCCCACCACCCCCCATAGGCATTTCCCTGGAGGCACCTCCCTACAGAAAGCAGATTAGTGACTGCCTGGGGTTAGGGTGGGAGGACAGGGGAGGGCACTGGAAAAGGGAGGCAACTGTTAATGGGTATGGGTTTAAAGTCCTACAATTGGCTCCTCTCTGAGAGGGCGTGGCTAGGCCCTAGGGGGCATGGCTGGACTCTAGGGCAGACCCAGTCAGCTTAAAACCCTGCTGAGGGGCGGCTGCCCACACTGTGGTGGCTGTTAAGCGTGGAGGCATGGAGTAATGCGCTTGCCTCTGCGGAGTGGGCTCTTCGCTGGGATGTCGGTGTCATCAGGAGTGTCAGGGCCCAGCTGAGAGGGCAGCGGCCAAGGGCAATCAGTGTCAACAGGGGTGCCAGGGCCCAGCTGAGACGACAGCCACCGAGGGCAAGCCAGCTCTGGCAAAAAAGCACCTCGATGCAGACACGGAAGCGCAGTGCTGTGCGGGGAGTGGAGGAATCTCGAGCCCCATGCCGCCCCCGTACTGCTCGCTGCAGGACCTGCCGGTGGAGATGCTAGTGAAAATCTTCGCCTTGCTCCTGGGCACCAACCTGCCCAGCCTGGCCCAGGCCTGCACCAAATTCCACCACATCCTGCACACCTACAGCATCTGGAGACGGCGCTGCCGGGAAGAGTATGGCGTTCGTGAAATCCTGCAGAACCTGAAGATGATCAGTATGTCTTATGGAGAAGTCTATGCGAAGCTGCTCCATCCATACAGAAACATTTGGGGATTGTGGCAGCTAGATAAAGACTATGGAACACTGCTGAATGTAGTGGTAGATGGCTTATGCATTACTGGTGGGACGTGCAGACCTTCCCATAACACCCATGTGGATGACCCAATGCAATTCAAGCCCTCCTTTAGAATTCGCCTGACAGAGAGAAAATCAGCCACGCTGGAGTACTTGGACGACTTCTACAGCTTTTCCCACAGCCGCCACCTGCAGATTCGGAAGGACAGGTTCAGCATCCTGTGGATCCAAAGAGACCACCGAATGGGTTTACCACCGCACATTAGGAGAGAATGGGGGCTGGAGCTGGTGCGGGAGGACAGACAGCAGTATGACTGGGTGACCTACTGCCGCCTCTACCTCCCGCCACGCCACCCGGGAACCTCATCAGGCCAGGCCTCTTCCAATTCAAAGACGAGAGCTTCAGACCAAAGAAGATTGCCATACTCAGCTTCCATGGGAAGTATGCCAGGGTCACCGAGATCAGGGGAGGGTTAATCTGGACGTTTGAGATCCACCTCAGGCGCCGCATCCAGCTGCGAGATGGCCAGATCTTCCGCAACTTCAACGAGCTCTCCCGCGTGGTCCGGGAGATTGACGAGCAGGTGATCCGGGAGCAGCAGCAGCAAGAAGACGGGACTGAGGAAAGCCAGGGCCATGGCTGGCAGAGCCCTGCCCAGCCCAGCGTCGGGGAGTCCGGGGCTGCAGCTTCGGAGGAGCAGCCTGCTCCGTTTGTTCTGCCCGTGGGCGTGAGCTCAAGAGACCAGAGCTACCCCCAAACCTGCAGGATGTGTTTCTATGGCGTGCACAATGTTATCTTAAGTGGCTTCCACAACCTCATGCGCCTCCCTGGAGTCGTCATCCTGTTCGATGAGAACCACCTCGGGTTCATCTCGCTGGAGGAGAAATACTTCATCCTGCTTGGCAGAGTCCAGAACACCTTCCAGAATGTGGAGGCGCCATCCCCGCAGGCCTTCCTGGAGATGCTCTCGAACATTCAGTCCAGACACCCTGTGATGAGCAGCTTCCATGCACTTCGAAGATTTGGCCTTCTGACCAGGTTACCCACCTTTGTTTGTTTTTTAAATCCTCACCCGAGGATATTTTCCCATTGATGTTTAGAGAGTGGGGGAGAGAGGGAAAGACAGAAATAATCCAAGTGAAAGAAACACATCAGTTGTTTGCCTCCTGCCCAAGCCGGGACCTGGTCCAGGCTGGGTATGAGCCAGCAACTGAGGTAGAAATAAACCTTAGACCAGTGGTCTCAACCTTCCTAATGCCGCGACCCTTTAATACAGTTCCTCATGTTGTGGCGACCCCCAATTTCATTGTTACCAGTTGAACATAATTAAAGCATAGTGATGAATCACAAAAACAATATGTGTTTTCCCATGGTCTTAGGTCTTCCCATCCACAGGTCCAGGCTCTATCCACTGAGCCAAACCAGCTAGGGCTGAGCATGTCCTTTTAAAAAGAAAGAAAGAAAAAGGAAATAGCCTAAAGTTAGATAGTGGTAATTGTTAGATTGTACAACTCTGAATATAATATAAACCACTGAATTGTACATTTTATTTTATGTTTTTAACTAAATCTTTATTGTTCAGATTATTACAGTTGTTCCTCTTTTTTCCTCAAATAGCTCCCCTCCACCCAGTTCCCACCCCACCCTCTGGCCTTACCTCTCTTTCCCACTGTCCTCATCCATAGGTGTATGATTTTTGTCCATTCTCTTCCTGCACCCCCACACCGCTTTCCCCCTGAGAATAGTCAGTCCACTCCCTTTCTATGCCCCTGATTCTATTATATTTACCAGTTTATTCTGTTCATCAGATTATTTATTCACTTGATTTTTAGATTCACTTGTTGATATATGTGTATTTGTTGTTCATAATTTGTATCTTTACCTTTTTCTCCTTCCTCTTCTTAAAGGATACCTTACAGCATTTCATATAGTACTGGTTTGGTGGTGATGAACTCCTTTAGCTTTTTCTTATCTGTGAAGCTCTTTATCTGACCTTCAATTCTGAATGATAGCTTTGCTGGGTAAAATAAACTTGGTTACTAGTGGCCCAGTGTTCCATCCCAGGTTCTTGGTATTCATCACTTTGAATATTTCTGGCCACTTCCTTCTGGCCTTCATAGTTTCTGTTGAGAAATCAGCTGACAGTCCTATGGTTACTCCCTTGTAAGTAACTGACTGTTTTCCTCTTGCTGCTTTTAACACCTTTTATACAGCTCACGAGCTTTCTCGTGTTTCACGCGCCATCTGTTAAGGACCGCTCATGAGTTTTCGTGTTTCACGTGCCATCTGTTATAGACCTTAGATGTCAACACACTGTCTTGTCCACATCGAAAAACTATATAATTGCACGAACACATAAAGCATTGCAGTTACATTGTATTTTGGTCATTCTGACATAAAGCATTGCAGTTACATTGTATTTTGGTCATTCTGTCTGTTCAGAATGGTTTACATATTTTTAAATGGGTTTACTGTTTGAATTTCACTCATTCCTCAATGACTCAAGTGACTTCTTTGCCATATGGAACTATTGGTTTTGACTCAAGTGACTTCTTTGCCATATGGAACTATTGGTTTTGAATACTGGAAGCAAAATTGTTTTTCTCAATTTTTATCTTATGTACAATTGAAATAAACTGGTACCATATTAACACAGGTTTAATCTGCATTGCTTACATTGCCCATCTATTGAAGTCTAAGCATTCAATAATACATTAAGTGAAGTCTAGTTTTGTAGTACTTGTCATCTTCCCTGGTGTAAATGTTCTCATCATCATCAGTGTCAAACTGCTAAAATGATAGCACTGAACATGGACATGATAAGATATTTCAGTAGAACATCATATATTTTATTTCCAACATACTGATACAGTAGCAACAAATATGCTCAAGACAAGACCTTTCATAATTACAGAGTAAAATAATTGGGACGTGGCAAGTTTTATACATTACTAAAAGTTTGTTTAAGTACAATTGATTTAACTGTAAATTTTTTTAAACATTCACTTTTGGTGGTTCCATACATGCCTGCATCCCTGAACCCAACTTCCTCCTGCCCTCCTCAGTGCTTCTTCCTCCGCATATGGAATAACTGCTGCAAGGACATATTCCACCTTTGTAATCAGTTATTTGAAATATCCTCCCCAATAAAGAGAGAATATACAAATTGACTGTCACACCGTCACAGAGATGGCTGCACCCACAGTGGAGGCCATGTTCTGTAATGAGCCTTAACAAGCAATCAGCAGGAACTTGAAGCTGCATGGCATCTGGCCGGGGCAGGGACCTGAGGTTGTGCCCCCGACCCAGTGGGGCTTGACAGGGGACCTCAGGCTGCACCCCCTGCCCCAGCGCCAGGCTGGGGGACCTCAGGCTGTGCCCCCTGCCCAGAAGGGCTAGACACGGGACCCCAGGTTATGCCCCCCCCACCCAGTGGGGCTTAACAGAAGAAGGTTGGGCCAGCCAGGTCTGGATCTTGTCCAATGGGAGTGGGACAAGATAGGTCTGGGTCTCAAGCAATTTTGAGGTGCCACGGGTGGACGGGGACTTGACTCTGGGTCCTGCAGTGCGCCCCAGACTCTGACAGGAGGAATATTTTTCATATACATTTTAATAATTTTCTTTCATCTCTGACACTTCTATTATAGAGAAAGGGCAAATAGCAATATTAAAATATTTCCTCCAATTAATTCCCTTTTAATTTGCACAAATTTTGTGCACTGGACCACTAGTATCCATATAAAGGAAACACATATAAAACCCCATGAATCCTATTCTTTCCATACACCATTACCTATTATCATGGAGATTCTTGTATCTCTCCATTTCCCAGTACATTAGTGGGTTATTTTACTTAAAATCCCAGATATATGTGGCCATGCATGGATAGCACAGTGGGTCAGAGCCTCAGTAATGCCAACGTTGCATGTTCCATCCCAGGTCAGGACAATAACAAGATTCAACCAAAGAATGTGTAAAATTCGCCGAAACCGGTTTGGCTCAGTGGATAGAGCGTCGGCCTTCGGACTGAAAGGTCCCAGGTTCGATTCCGGTCAGGGGCATGTACCTGGGTTGCAGGCACATCCCCAGTGGGAGATGTGCAGGAGGCAGCTGATCGATGTTTCTCTCTCATTGATGCTTCTAACTCTCTATCTCTCTCCCTTCCTCTCTGTAAAAAATCAACAAAATATATTTTAAAAAATTAGTGGAACAACAAATTGATCTTTCACCCTCTCTCCCCATTTTTCTCAGTCTCTAAAGTCAGTATGTTTGATTTATTCACCCAATCAGTCCACACAGATGTGAACACCAGCACAGCCCAGGGGCCCCGTGGTGACCAGAAACCAGGGTTCTCATGAGGGCAGAGCACGACATGACTGAGGTGACACAGGGGAGGTGCTGCTGTCAGTGTAACTGGTGCGGAACTGGGGTGAGCTACACAATCACCCACAAGGAATGATGACGTCAGTGTGCTCCCTGAAACTAAAACCGAAGTGACCAGGAGAAGCTCTGGGCCTGGACAAGCCCCTGTGGACTCTGCACCCTCCAGCCAGGTGTTGAGGTGGGGCTATTTTAGATTCAGGTGGTTGAGGAGCCCAGATTGCTCTCAGGTGTCAAGGCTGGGAGCCATGGTGGCAGCTGGGCAGGTGGGTGTGGGCAGGCAAAGCCCAGAGCAGTTGCCAGGCAGAGCTGGTGCTGGGTCCTTTTGTGTGGATCTGAGGCCCTCTCTAGTCCAAACCCAGGCTGGTGGCCACTCTGTCCCATGGTTAGTGCGAAATGGACTAAGCTCTGCTGCACGGGTGACTGTGGGATCTGACTAGGAGTCGGCATTTCCTCCAAGAAAATTGATGATCAAGGAAGGTGCAAACTATTACCTGTAATAAGTGCTTCCGCCATTGAGCTGCCCAGGGAGGGAGTGGGCGACCTCTGCACAGGCTGATTATCTGCCCAGCAGGAGGGTTGCTGGCTGCTGAGCCAAGTGAGCCTCTGGTGGGTTGGGGTGTCTTCAAGTTTAGAGACTAAAGGAGGTGGTAGATATTTATAAAACTGCTAAGAGAAAATGACCCTGATCTGTCCTTAATAGGTAAACATCCACCCAGACGTGGCCAGTGTGCACAATGGTAAGAGCATCATCCCACACACCTGAAGGGGGTGCATTAGATTCCAAGTCTTGGGCATGTACCTGGGTCGCAGGTTGGATCCCTGGCCCCCATTGGGGTACATGGTGGAAGCATGCAGTTGATGTGTCTCTCTCACATCAATGTTTCTCTCTCTTCCCCTACCCATCCCCTACCTTCTCTGTGAAAATCATAGAAAAATATCCAAATATGAGGATCTATATCATAAAAGGCCTGTGGTCATGATGCTGTAATGGCGTCACGACCAAATGAGCAGCAGCTCTCGTGGAGGGCAGGGAAGGGCAAGAGCTACCAGCCTTGGAGAGCTAAGAGCAGCAATGGGCGGGGTGGCCAGCTGAGGCTGGAGGAAGCGAGCTACTTGTACATGATTTCATGTGCACTCGGCCTCTAGTTAACAGTAAAAGGGAACCCCCTCCCCCCACTTCCCTGAGATAGGTCATCTGCCTGCACAGCTCACCCTTACTCATTCTTCTCTGTCTTTGCCTAGGATATTCCCACTGCCTTTGGGGCATGGTCTGTCCTTTCCAGGGGTTGGCAAAGCAGAACCCAAGAAAAGGCCCTGGTAGGAATTTGGGTTCTGTGTCTGCCTGAGAGGAGCTGGCCAGGGCTCTTCTGTCTCAACCCAGAGGTCTCTCCAGGCTGCTCTTCCCCATCCCCAAGTCACCTGACCCACTGCAGCTGCACCTCCTTCTGTATCTGGGGGCGCCTCCTGATTCTTTGGTTCCCCGGATCGGTTCATCTTTGGGAAGTCCTGCCTACAGCCATCCCACACACACCCCTGAGCCCCACTAGAATTGTTTGAGTCTCTGTTTTGGGATAATTTCCCACTTTGATTTAATTAAAAATAAAGCCCCCCTCCTTAGCCTCAGAACAGTATGCAAAGTTATGAATGAGGCTGTGACAGTTACAAGCACAGGGACACCTGTGTCTCAGTCATTGAGAAGCACTGTTGGGACCGAGACCTGGGGTGAGAGGAAGAACTGGAACCTTCCACGTGGTGCACTTGCTGTTAAGTTGGCACTTCCCTACGTGGAGGTGCGCGGTCTCTGATGGAAGGTGCACTCAGGGAGAACAGGTGACTGAATTGCTTTAAAAGACCTGAGGCTGCTCCATAGGGTCTCTGTCATGTCACTTGAAAACCGCAGGCGTAGAAAAGATGGGAAATGGGGGTGGGGTTCACCTGGCAGGACAAGAACACGTCCCCATTCTGGGGACTAGGAGCCATGGAGAGACTCCGCTAGGGCAGGCCTGCCACCCAGGAGACCCTGAGTGGGTTTGAGCCTGGCTTCTCTCGCTGAGCATGTTGTCAGGTTGGCCATGTTGCAGTGTGAATGACCTGCATGTGGACACATCTGCTGGCTATTTGCTGCCCAGTGGGTGGCTATTGTGTGATTCTCAAAAAGAGACACAAAACTCAAAACCTCTTTTATTTAAAAAGAAAAACATATGGAGAATCTTTTAGGTTAAAACAATAACAACAACAACAGAAAACCCTACAGTATTCTCAAGGCTGCCTCAGGAGAAGATGTGAATCCTTCCACAGAGAGAGATGACTTCACATCTGCAGGAGGCCATTTGGACTAAACCCCACCTGGGCCCATTACTCCTTCCCTCTGCGGCTCTTCCTGTGGCCCTTCTTAGATCGATTTGAGTGGCACCTGCATCTGTGACTATGGTGATGACCTGAGGACTTGGAGCAGGAGGTGTGTGGTCTATCTCAGGATCTGCAGTGGTAACTTCTTAGACTCCTATGCTGATACCTCTCTGGAACACGAGGGGAAGGGCTCCTTGTCTTGAGACTGGGTTTCTGCCTACTGGGATCCCAGTACCCACTTCTTCTGTACCGCAGTGTGGGAGAGCGGTGGGGCTAGTCCAAGTTCCGGTAGCTTCTCCCCCGGTGATGGAGTGATGGTATCCTCTCCAACCTCACATCCTTTTCTTCCTGCTGTTCAGTGGACTTGACATCATCCATGTCCTGGTCCAGAGCACTAGCTGCAATTGCTCAGCTCCCTCGAACACATAGTCTTTCTGTTGCCAGGCCAGAATGACATCACGGATTCTCTCACTTTACAGAAGTTTATCAATGAACTCATCTACATGCATCAGTTCTAACTTTGCATTTCAGTTCTGGCTCCTAATTTTTCTGTTGACATTGCACAGAGGCTCCAAGTACTTTTAGGCATCAATTGCACTGCCTGTCAGCCTCATGGAAAGTGCTCCCAGCATGCAGGCAAACGGAAGTCTTCATTTTTTATAAACTCAACAATGATGTCCTTCTCCGGCTGAATCTGAAGCCATTTCAAGGTCAATCACAAAAAGGGAGACACTACCCACACACCTTAATGCCATGACTTTATGGACCACAAGTCTGCATTCTTCATTTCCAAAATTTCTGATCAGTTCTTTTTTAGAGTTTCAATCTCTTTAGTAAAGTTCTTGTTTTGTTCAGTCATTTGTTTTCTGAGTGCTCTGCATTTCCTGTCAGTATTTCCTCATATCTTGTGGAGTATTTTCAGAACTGCAATCGTGAAATCTCTGCCATTTATATCACACTAGAGGCCCGGTGCACAAAAATTTGTGCACTGGCGGGGGGTGACCCTCAGCCCCACTTGTGCCCTCTCACAGTCTGGGACCCCTGGGGGTATAACGACCTGCTGGCTTAGGCCCGCTCCCGGATGGCAGAGGGCAAGCCCAATCCCTAGGTGCCTGCTCCTCAGCCTCTGGTCAGGTTCAGAGCAGGGCCAATTGGGGAGTTGGGGCGCCGCTCCCTGTCATGCACAGAGCAGGGTGGATCGGGAGGTCGCGATGCCACCCCCAGTCACACTCAGGGTAGGGCTGATCGGGGGGTTGGGGTGCAGCCCCCTGTCACACTCAGAGCAGGGCCAAGCAGGAGGTTGTGGCGCCACCCCTGTCACGCACAGAGCAGGGCCCATCCGGGGGTTGGAAAGCTCCCCCCTGTCATGCACAGAGTAGGGCCCATCCCAGAGTTGGGCTGCTGCCCCCTGTCATGCACAGAGTAGGGCCCATCCCAGAGTTGGGGTGCTGCCTCCTGTCACGCACAGAGAAGGGCCGATCAGGGGGTTGGGGAGCTCCCCCCTGTCACATGCAGATCCGAGAGTTGGGCTGCCTCCTGTCAGGCACAGAGCAGGGCCAATCTGGGGGTTGTGGTGCCGCCCCCTGTCAGGCACAAAGCAGGGCCAATCTGGGGGTTGTGGTGCCGCCCCCTGTCAGGCACAAAGCAGGGCCAATCTGGGGGTTGTGGCGCCGCCCCCTGTCATGCTGCTCCAGGGGCAGGGAGGCCTCTCGGCTCCGCTGATCCCAGGACCCTAAAGCCTTGTGGCTCTGCTGATCCCAGGGCCTTGAGGCCATGTGACTCGTTAATCCCGGGGCTGTGAGGCCTCGCTGCTCAGCGGCTTCGGGGCTGTTTGGCTTCGCTCCACTGCTTGGAGCCTGCATATGCAAATTAACCGCCATCTTTGTGGGCAGTTAATTTGCATATCGCCCTGATTAGCCCATGGGAAGCATAGCAGAGGTACGGTTAATTACACTTTTTGTCTTTTATTAAATAGGATATTTCCATGTGTTCCAGCTCGCTTTCTGGGGATTTTTCATTGTCTTTCTTGTCATCCTCATTGCTGTGGCTTTCCATGGTATTGCTGTCCTTTTTGCTTACGCATTTATCTCTGAAGAGGTCTTCCTATTATTTTCCAGTAGAAGGCCCTGAGTCGTAAGACTTTAACCTCTGTGGTCTCCCAATCTTGAACTTCTGTTGCTTCTGTAAGACAGCTGGGCTGCTTGTGGGTGCAGTTTGTTTTGCTCTTACCTTGACCTCTGACCTCCATGGGGTTCCACCCCAACCACCCCTCCTGGAGATCAGTCACAGAGGGAAACAGCAATTCTACTGCAACAGCTCTAGGTTTACAGATAACATGCTCCTGGATCCGACTCCAAGGGCGAGAGGCAAGTTTCAGGAGTCCAAGGGTGTGCAGGGCTCTGTGGTTCTGTTTCTTTGTCTGACACACCACCCTCGGCCCAACAGTGGAGAGCTGCACAGCAGAACCCCATGAAAGTGCTCTGTCAGGCGTCTGCTGGCACAATCAGTTTGCTTCTCGACACTCTCTCTTTGAGGTGCTCCCCCCCTCCTCACTCCTACCACCCTGTGGCTCTCTGTTCTTCCTAGCCAAAGGGCTAAGCCACAAGTTCCCGGCTGCAGGGCTGCATCTAAGGGCCATCTCCCCATTTATTCCCGTTGCCCACCTTTATATGTTTTAGTGTGTGGATCTCTCAGGCATGCATCTGTGATGAGCAGGGATTTCTTTGTTGAATTATAGCTGATTAACTTGTTGAAGTTCCTGAGAGGAAAAGGTGCACTCTCACACTGCCATTCCTCTGACATCACCTCTGGGGAGGTGTCTTGAAGATGAGGGAAGAAGCTGAAGGTCAGGCACCTGACGTGAGTGACTGGGCAGGCAATAGACTAGTGGAGATGGAAGCGGGGCTGGCCTCACTGAACATGTCCTATGTGGTAGCAGGAAGCTGGTTATGTCAACCTTCCCTCGGGGAGGGTGGTGCTTTCTGGGCGTCCTGAGAGGGTAGAGGGGCTGGAACTACAGAAGAGCTGCTGTCCCACAGAGAGTATAAAGTGAAAACAAGCCAGCAGTAAATGTGAGTGGGAGGGAAGTGGGACGTGCAGCAAGCACCCACCATCTACTGCCCAGTGGCAGTCCTTTGTGCATGTGGCCTTCCTGTCTTACAGGACTGAAGGCTCCCTGAGGGTGGGCAGGCCATTTCTTAACTCTCGGTCTCCTGTGACTAGGCTGGTACTGTGGACATGATAGCTGCTCTCAAATACTTGTTGAATGAAACCCAGAGGTGCTGGGTTATTGTGTAAGCCACTCCATCTTTTTAGGCTTCTGTTTCCTTTTCCCAAAATGGGGGAAATCACAAGGCTGTTGTGAAGGCCGGGCAAGAGGGCAGATGGGAAAGCTCTATAAACTGTAAAAGATTTTGCAAACACAAAGTGTAAGTAAAGTCACTACATTGGATCTGTGGCTTTAACTACATGTCCCTGAAACTCTGTCCCAGCCAGAACCATTTGGTTGTGGAGCATCCCAGTCTGACACAGGAGCGGGAGGTGGGGGTGGGGGCACTAGGAAGCCCTGGCACAGCCCCGAGTCCTGGCAGCACAGGGCACGAGGAAGGCGCCCGGCTCCATCACACTCTTCAGGGAGGAGCAGGCCTGGCTGTGGTGAGGATGAAAGAAAACCCTCACTTCAGAAGGCTCCCTAAGTAGCTGGTGCCTGCAGAGTGGGATCCTCTGCGCCGGGGGACCCATAGCCCAGCCTGCCCCTGCCCTGCGCTGCCCTGGCCACCTTCTGGGGGAAGGGAATAGACTACCCGCAATGAGCGCTGTGGGGGCTGGGCCTCTGAGGTCCCAGCATGGACTCCTCCTCACCGTGGCCTTAGCCGCCCCAGAGCCCATGCTGCCTCCGGGCTTCCAGAAGCCACATGGTGCAGGTAAACACCAGCAGAAGCTCCCTCCCCTGTGGACACAGCATCCCCCACAGGCACCAATGCTGACTTTGGTCTGGGCAGGACTTCCTGGCAAAGAGCGGTGGGGTGGCGCCCTCTGCTGGCGGGAGGGCAGCAGTGCTGGGAAAGGCTCAGCAGCCTGTGTGTTTCCTCTCAGAACACATGGTCCCCTGACTTGGTGGTGAGTGCAGGGATATGTCTCACTTCGTACAAGAGATCCCTACGGGTTATGGCCAAGAGGCCTCTTCAGGACCTGCCACCGAAGGAACCCTGCTCGTCAGCAGGGCGTGAACCTTTTCACACGTGGGATCGTTTACCTGGATGCCCATCTACCCATAGGAAAATGTGCCGAGTTATTCCTGTGTGTGTTCACCAGCAGTTATGGGGCATTTCATACTCAGCTTGTTGCTCTGAGACTTGTGTTTCCACTCAACCCTGGGCCTCTGTCTCCTGCGTGTGGCCTGCGATACCTCTCCTGGGGTGTATTGTACAGTGTCCCCCAACCCATGCCTATGGGAATAGTGACCGTGACCTTATTTGGGTTAGGGCCTTGGCAGATGTAATCAAGTTCAGAGGAGGGCTTGGATTGGGTGGGCCTTACCTGCAATGACAGGTGTTCTTCTAAGAGGGACTTTGGACTCACTCACATGCCATGAGACTGGGACTCAGGGGTGGGTGGGGGGATGGGTCTCCAAGCCATGGACCAAGGATAGCTGGCTGCCACCAGCAGCTGAGGTGGACCTAGACTGACTCTCTTGCAGCCCCAGAAGGAGCCCACCCTGCCCGCACCTTGATTTCTGGGGATGAGTATTTCACAGGCTGAGGTGGGAGCCCTGGAGGCTGGACGAGCTTCCGTGTGGAGAGCTCTGGTCACTGCCCACCTGCCTGGACCACAGTCTCCTAAGCTCCTAGAGACAAGTGCCGGAGGGGAAGGGACTCCCAGCCAATGTCCCCAGTCTGGGGGTTTGGAGCAGGAATGGGGGTATTTGGGGCACTGGCCTGCCCACATCCCTGGCTACCTCCCACCTTGCCGACTGGTGGGCCATGGCTGACTTCTGCCCGGGGGCCTGGGGACCAGTGTGCAGGGCTGTGCAACGGAGAGGCAAGAGCACACACACTGCCCTTGGTGAGGATGGCAGGGCCGGTGCAACACAGGGTCAGGGAGAAAAGCCAGATGGCACGAGGCAGCCCCTAAATTCAGCAGCAAGAAAACAGACCCAGAGAGGGAAATGGCTTTCCACAAACTCATCCACTCAGGGCAGGTCACATCTGGAAGCCTGAGCACAGCCCACTGTTTCCTTCTGTCCCTCATTTCCCATCCAGCAGAGGGGGAGGCGGAGCTGACTGGGCGGACTGTGCTCTCTCCTCAGTCCACCAGCTCAGGTGCCTGGCGAGGGCTTTGTCTTTGGCCATAAGGAAGAGAAATGAGTGCAGACCAGCCCCACTCAAAGCCCTTGCAGCCACCTAGACCCTTCTCTTGATCTGGGAAAGGGGGTGGTGGGAGGGAACGAGTGAGGCAGGCCAGGGGAACTCAAGGCTGAGGCTATGCAGGGGGTGGCCACCCACCACATTTCCCTTCAGGCTGTCCACGCTGAGCAGCGTGCCAGCTGGGCTTCCCTTTGGCGATGCAACCAGTCCTTTCCCACCACAAAGGGGGTGGGCAGAGCTCATGGAAGCCCAGTTCTGACCCTGCTCTGGTGACTGTCACCTTCTGCTAGCACCTCCCAGGCTGGAGCAGCCTAGTGCACGTGTCACAGAAGACAGGAGAAGAACCAAGCAATGCTTAGAGAGATGGAGTTACATTTATTATTACACACTGGCCCAGAGAAAAATGTCTCTAGAATTCTGGGCAAAGTCACTCAGAACGTTTCTTGTATTGCTACCTTTTGAGCCTCTTTGTCTCCCAAATATAAGGTTTTCTGCCCCGCTTTGCAAGTTCTTAAAGAGCCCCTATGTGCTGGGTCTTTGAGATCTCAACCAAAGACTTGGCCTGGTGCCAGCACTGATATCTTTGTCTGGGGAAGATGTAGTCTTCATTCCCCACTGGTTTTATGTCCATAAGTCAAATCATTGACTCTTTTGGGTCATTGTTGGGGAGGGAGTTATATTGAGCCCTGAGGACTATAAGCTTAATGGAATTAATTCTCTGCCAAATAAAGTCAGTGGGCTTGCTTATAAAATAAGGGCCAGGAATGAGGGCCAGGAATAATCTCTAGAGGGTCCAAAGAGTCCTGTACTCTCTATTTTGCCTGGCTGTAGTAAGTCGGGTGTGATGAAGACACTTCAGGATCCCATTGACCTTGATTGCCATGGGGGTGGTCCTTTTAAGGTAGGAGTCAGTCCTTGGGTGGCAAATTTATCTGAACAGAGTCACCAGGTTGGAAGGGATGGACCAGATCAGAAGTTGATACAGGCAGAGCATCTTGGACGTGCTTCTGGACTGCTTTCTGGGGGGACTGTAAAGCCTGTAAGAAGTCGAGTAATTGGTTATGGATTTCAGCTTTTTTAGATTGGGCAGGTCAGGGTCTGAAAAAATCACTAGAATCTGTAGAGGCCCCACTGGTTTTAGGACAGCCTCCCAGGCCACTTTGTCTGTGGCCCGGTTCCCTCTTGCTTCTGTGGAGTCCCCTTACCTTGTAAATAGCATTATGTACATGAGCCGTTGCAAATGCATACCTGCTATCAGTATAAATTGTTACTGATTTTTCTTTTGCCCACTGGAGAGCCTGAAACTGGGTGACTCGAGTGGTTGAAATCCAGCACTCCAGTGTGTTCTGGACTAAAGCCTCGACTGCATGTGAAGCATTATTTCCTACCCTATGGTTAACTTATTTGCTTTTTTGATAAGCATAGCTGTGGCTGCTACTGCCCGGAGGCAAGTAGGTCACCCAAATGTAAAGGGGTCAAGTCTTTTGGACAAATCGGCTACTGGTCTTTTCTAGGGACTGAGACTTTGTGTGAGTACCTCTTTGGCTATGCCCCTTGTCTTACATACCTAGAGGTGGAAATACTTATTTATATCTGGTAGTTCTAGTTGGCCTATTGTCCTTGCTCTCCTCATGTCTGTCTA
Organism: Myotis lucifugus; assembly: GCF_000147115.1. Classification (NCBI taxonomy): domain Eukaryota; kingdom Metazoa; phylum Chordata; class Mammalia; order Chiroptera; family Vespertilionidae; genus Myotis; species Myotis lucifugus. The sequence goes on from NW_005872118.1 coordinate 81,725, forward strand.
ACTTCCCAATATATTACCTCAAGGATCCTGGCACTGAATTCTTTTAGAGAAAATGGACGTTGAATTTCTTCTGTAATTACTTCGTGCTCAGGCGGGTCAGAGGTTCTCTCAGAGTCAAAGGATCCTTGCTGTTTGTCAGAGGGATGATGAGGCCTGGGCACAGGAGGAGGTGGGCTTGTGACCTGGCAGAGACAAACCGTAACAGATGGTGCAGTGGAAGGAAAAGAAAACATTTTAGTTTTAATAACCTCTATAGAAATATAATTTTTATCCTTAAAATTACCTCTATGTTTATCAAAAGAGCCAAATCAAGACCAATTTTTCTATTGTATTTAATTTGGCCTAATTGTTTACACAAACACGACAATAATGGTAAGTGACTACCTTAGCCAGAATTTCACGATTGAATCTTAGTGTGCCCCATAGGGCCAGGAAGCCAAGCCATCCAGCTGCTAATAAGCTAAGTGGGCTGATTTCCTCTGTGATAGAGAGGAAATATCTCTGAGAAAAATAACCCAGCAGCACAGCTTAAGACTTTTGCAGATTATCAGGGGTTCAGCCTTTAATAAATCAAATGTTTAGCCAGATGAACCAACAAAAATGTAGAATTAATCAAAGTAGCTTTCGCTTTTACACAGGCTTTCACACTTATATTTATACACCAGACAATCTGAGCTTTTTACTTTACCAGATATTTACTCAGAGTTTATACAGTCCATCTGATTCCTCATTAATTGCCTGAGGAAGCTGTATGGCTTCCGGGGAGGTGACCAAGCTCCCCCTTCCACTCACTTGGAGTGGGCCTGATTGATAGGGGTCCCTACCAAACCGATTCTGTCGACAGGTCCAGAGGTGTCTGTCCACTCTCTCCAGATGCTGTCCAGGTCCTGGACTGAGGTCTGGGAATGCCTAGAGTACCCCGGTTTAATTCTGCTCAGATCAGCAGTGTGTGTGCCACCCGGAGGCCTGTCTGGGGCCCACGGGCCCCAAACGTGGTCCAATCATCAGAGGCCAAAAGGCCAAACATGGGTTGGTTTTCTCGGTCAGGAAACCAATAATGTTACAAAAGACCTTAGAAGAACCAAGCAATGCTTAGAGAGATGGAGTTACATTTATTAGCACGCGCGGGCCCAGAATTCTAGAGACATTTCTCTCTGGGCCTGCGCATAATGATAAATGTAACTCCACCTCTCTAAGCGTTGCTTGGTTCTTCTCCAGTCTTCTGTAACACAGGCATTTCCTACGTGGAGGCCACCAGGAGAAGAGGAGAGGGAAGGAGGGCATGTGGAAGGTGAGTCAGGGTTCAGACCCAGGCCACCAGACTGTGGCAGGCAGCGTCAGTCTGCAGGATGACTCAGCATCCCAGGAGACGCCTCCACCTGCCAACTCCCTGGCCCATGAGAACACCTGGATGCTCAACTTGCCAGAGACACAGCCTGCTGTTTCACATGCCAGTCAGGAGTCATATACCCTGGAAGTTTGACCAGGAAGACCTAAGGTCACTAATACAACAGGCATCATGTATCACCTGCTTCCCATGTGCCAGGCACCATCCTAGAAACTGCAGGTGCAATTGCAAAAGAACAAAACAAAAACAACCCCCCACTCATTCAATTCTCAAAGCAATCTTGCAAGGTTGTATTCAAACAACCTTCAACAGGTAAGGCAAGTGAGGCCACAGTCCAGCAGGTCACACATCTAGAGAGTGGCAGTTAGAGGTTGAACCCACAGCTGCCTGGCTCTGCAGCCGTCTTTCACACCACCCGGCCCCTCTCTGCATTCTTCTACATCTTTGATACCATCTTCATGAGTGCACCCTCCCTGGCCACCCAGAGGGCTCCTCTGTGACACCCTCTCCCAGCATCAACACTCAGGGAGTGTAGGCATGGGCAGGGGCACGGTTGTGAATCCCACTTCTTCAGGCCTGCTCGGGGGTGTCAGGTTAGTGAGGTGAGCACACTGGGAAGAGGGAGGGAGGTGGCTCTCAGGAGGGAGCCTCAGCATCCACAACCAGCTCCTACAGCGAGGCTGCTTTGGTCTCGCTGAGGCTGAAAAGGACCAGTTACCTCTGGGCACTTGGTGGTGATGCAGATTCTCAGGGAGCCCCACCCCCGAGCCCCTGAGCCAGAAACTCAGGTCCATCCTGTGTCCAGGCAGCCCTGGTGAGCGTGAGAGAGGCCGCAGTCTGAGAAGCATGCATCAGACCATGAACTTGAGGGCAGGGCTTTGGTTTGTCTCCAGCCCCCGGCGCACAGTGCTCTGTAGTCTGAAACAGAAATGATGGGAGGCAGAGACCATGTACATACTGCCTTCAGGACCGCCCACTTGACTAGGCACCTAGCGAGTATGTGACAAAACTTGCCGATGAACTCTTACTTTGTTTTTTGGGGGGATGCAGGCATCATGCGTGCTGCCTAACACAGAGGACACACTCAATACATATCTACTGAACAAATAGTCTGTATTCCCTGTCACCAGGCTCTATTAATGCAGGCCAGAGAATTCACTATGTGGCCGGAGAAAGTTCCACTGTGTATGCTTAAGGGGAAGGAGACAATTACTAAATCCTCCAAGGGTCTCAACTGTCAGGCAGTGACTTCAGCCAGTGCACGGAGGCTCAGCTCAGTAACAGGTGGACGTGCAGCTTCAGGAAAGCTACATGGAGTCACGAGGGTTTCCTAATGCCGCTGACATCCAGGGGTCAGAGCTGCAGAGCAGCGCTCAGCAAACTGGCACTGTGGGCCGACTCCAGCTCGCCACCCTTCTTTTGTTTTTGTTAATCCTGACCCAAGAATATTTTTTCATTGATTTTTATAGAAAGTGGAAGGGGTTAAGGCAGGGGCATAGAGAGAGAAACATCAGTGTGAGAGAGACACAATGACTGGTTGCCTCCTGCACATGCCCTGACCAAGACTGGTGGATCGAGCTTGCAACTGAGGCACATGCCCTTGCCTGGAATCGAACTTGAGACCCTTCAGTCCACGGGCTGAAGCTCTAACCACTGATCCAAACCGGCTAGGACTTGCCACTCATTTTTGTATGGTCTGTGAGCTAAGCAGTCTTTATGTTTTTTAATGATTAAAACAAAATATTTTTAAAGAACAGACTTTTGTGAAAACTCTATAGAATTCAAAGGACAGTGTCCACAAATAAAGTGTCATTGGAGCAAAGCCCTGACCGTTTATTGACAGATGGCCTAGGACCGCCTCCTGCCCAGCGGCAGTGAAGAGTAACTGCACAGAGACTGCATGGCTCAGGCCCTCCACGTTGGCCTTCCTGCGGCTCCCTGCACAGATGGAGAGAACAGCCTCCAGGTCTGGGCGGGCTGCCAGCACAGTCACTTTCTGGCTAGTGGTTATGTCCCCCATCCAAGCCAGCTCTGCAGCCAGGTGGTGCCAGCCCCACCCCATCCCTCTCCGTGACTTTGCTGTCCAGGTCTCCCCTCTGGTCCAGATCCATCTGAGGGGAGAGAGGAAAGAGCTCTCCCAGGCCTCACATAGTGAAGGGGGAGCCCGGTCACGCTCCTCCAGGAACTCCTCCAGGGTGATCATCCACTGCTCTGGGGGGCCCAGGGCCACCCCCAGGCCTGGGGCTGGGCAACACCCCTCTTCTGGATGCTTCCTGGTGGAGAGGCCCATTTTGGGTGACAGGTACTCCTGGAGGCCGAGGGTAGTGTGTCCTGGGGTGCTGGCATCACGAGGCGGGGCAGAGTGCTGTGTCCCTGCTGGGCATCAGGTCCTCACTGCTCTTGGGTTTGTGGTGGAGCCGGTCGGGTCGGAGGAACCTGGTGTCAGGGCGAGGGGACACAGAGGGACACACGTCAGCCTCTCACTCTCACGCACCTGCCTCCAGTGGGCTCTGTGCTGCCTCCGGCTCAGGGAACACAGGGAGCCCTGCTGGGGAGCCCAGAGCACACTTCTCCCAGGCTGGCACTGGGATGTCAAGGACATGCTGGGATTCTCTAGAAGTTCACAGTGGGGTTTAAAAACAAAATAACGTGGGAGGGAAGTGCAGAGCTCCTGCTAAAGCTGAAATTAGGAACAGCTGTGAGGCAACTCCCTCCTTAGCCCTTGGGACAGCGTAGACAGACCATCTTCTGCACCATTAACAAACTTAAACGCTGTAAAGGAATCACACTCACCCGTGTCCTCTGACCACGATGGACCGGAACTCCCAGCCCTGTCCCCATCCGGAAGCTGCAGGAACTCAGGCTCGGAGGATGAGTGGCTCACCCAGGTGCCCAGAGCCGGTCAGTGAGGAGAAGGGATCTGGACCCAAATTCGTGAAAACTCCCAGGCCTGAGCCTGAAACTGCATGATGTGCCCTAAAGAGGCAAACCCATCATGCTGTGAAGAACTTGCTAATTGTCTTCTTTAAATCACACAAATAACACAAAGCCCACAGCCCAGATCCAAGGGCACTGGAAAGTGCCAGAAGGAAAGCCGACTTACCCTTCAGGCCCCGAGGTGAGCCGTCACTGGACGCATGCCTACGGCTCTCTAAGCTGCCTGGCCGGGACCCTGAGAGGAAAGGACAACCCTTAACCCAAACGGCCGATGACCAGTCTAGCCCAGACTAAGCCCTCCAGTCTGACAACAAAGACATAACAGAGCGATTCTGCCACAGCTTAGGGGAGCGCCCCCAGGAGCACTGACCTGGATTCTGGAGACGCCCCAGGAGGGTCCCGCCTCCCCTGAGTGCCAGGCCCCGTGCACAGTGGGCATGGGCTGTGTGGGATGACAGCCTGTGCTTCTGTGTCTGTGAGGTCTGGGGCTGGGCTCAAACAATTTTGTTAACAAAGGAAATTTCACGCAGAACTCCGGTACAGACCAAACAGGGCGGCTCTGGGAAAGTGAAGGGTGTGGAGCCCACCCTTACTACACATGGAGCTTTCTAGACCACGTGGAAACACCCTGCCTAGACCAGGACAGTGGCACCTGGTGAGGGTGGGAGCCAGCACAGGGCAGAGTATGTGCGCCCACCGATGGACAATGAACCCTGTGCCCGCTCCAGGGCCCGCTTCCCCTCGGTGGTCCAAGGGGGCGGGTGCTGGGGTCTCAGGAGGAAAGTACGTGCTGGCTTTCCGTGGCTGTTTGCTGTCCTTCAGCTCCTTCTCTTTTTTGCCTCAAATTGACATCTGCCCCAAAGGGAAAAGAAACGGACCTCCCCCATGACAAGTGTGGGGCAGCCGCCCTCCTGAGTGCAGTGTGTGCCCGCCTGAGCGTGTCTAGGGCAGCCCTCCCTGCCTCCCTAGGATCACAGGGGGAGCACCTGCTGCAGGGATGGCGGCACCACCTGGCCAGGGCAGGCAGTCCCTTCCAGGCCTGCAGACCTCCCCTCCTGGTCCAAGCCCCCAGCACACCCAGTCCCACGGTGCCAACCCCCCACCTGCAACTCCGGTCCCACTGCACAGTCATGGCTGGGGACAGGGACTGTGTGACCGTCATCCCTGCACACAGCTGGTGTTGAGCTGAACTGCACTGAGAACCGGGGACACACTAGTAGCGGCTCTGCTTCCACCCCCCAAGCAGTCTGCTCTGGACTCACTGGGGCACAGGGCACCCAGGTCCCCAGCCCCGGCACGCTCCCCAAATAGCAGGCATCAGAACAAGCCTGTTAGCAGCGGGGTTTGGGGGTGAACCAACAAGTACTTGATTTCCGTGAAGAGCACAGAAGCAGAACGAGCCCCCTTTCTGAGTAGGAAAAACTTGGACAAAAAAGCCCACCTTCCTCTTGGAAAAGGACGTGTCACTGAAAGGCAACTGTGATACAGCTCAGCGGCTCCCAAAGCCTCCGTCCATTCCAGCCCTGCTCTGCCCACCCCTTCGCCTGTCTCTTGATGAGAGAAGCTCGAGGAATCGGAACACTGAGGAAGACGATCCCTTTCCTCAGCAGATTTGGTGTAAATCTGGCCCCTTGGTGACACTTCCAAGAGTGCTGGCCGACTCCTCCTGTCATGTTACCCTCCACCCAGTGCCAAGAGGGGAGGGCTCCGCGGTGTCACACTGCCCCCCACAGAGCCTGTCTCTGCCATAAGTTGCAGGAGTCCATGCCGATACTTCAGAAGCCGAAGCCAATGTAAACGCTCTCAGTTTTTGTTTTAATTAAAAAATTAGCTCCCCAGAAGCCGAAGCCAATGTAAACGCTCTCAGTTTTTGTTTTAATTAAAAAGTTAGCTCCCCACCCTCCTAGGATTTTGTTCTTTGGAAATTCTGAAGACCCAAAGGGACTATTAATGTTTGAGAAGGCTGGTCTCATTCACTGATTCCCTTCTGCCTACATGAGAAGGCAAGTGTTTCCGCCAATTTCTAAGATGAAATTTACCCCTGGGAGCTGCTCTGGGCAACTCCAATCCAGGTGAGGAAGGTGAGACCTTCCTGCAATCAGTGCTCTCTGCCTGGACCACTAGGCCTTCCTTCAGGCAAGGGCAGCCAGAGCCTCCAGAATAGCGACTCCCCATCGCGGAAGGGGTGCAAGCAGGAGCTGCATGCTTAGGCCCCTCGGGGAGGCAGGGAAGGGGTGTTAAGGAACTGGTGTCCCCATTCCCGCTTCAGCATAACACCTCCACTTGACCGCCTTTGTGTGTGGGACTTGCACACAGGCCTTAGCTTGAAGGAAAAGCACTGGTGGTGGAAACAGGTCTGAGATCCAGGCTGAAGGGCACCATGCACCGCCCACTCCCCGTGCTGCCTGTGGTTGGGAACTGGAGCTCCAGGGACCACTCACGGGGGCTGTCATCTGAATTCTAGCCCGCAGAGATCATAAGGCTGGTGAGTCAGCGGACCTGGAACATCCACGGGGATTCTGGGCCTTTTGCCAGACGCCCACCTCTGACTCTAGCCCAGCCCTGAGACGTCGTCTTGTCCAGCTCCTGGAGGAGGGAGGGTCGGGTGGTCTATCCCCTTGGGGAGTATGTGCCCTGTATGTCCTATCTCTCCCCATTTCTCCTGCTGGGACAGCCTCACACTCGGGACTCTCTCTGACTTAACTGTCAATCACTCTTCCGCCTGCGCAATGACTGGGACTCCAAAGGACAGCAGTGTCCTGGCCTAAGGGCCATGCAGCAAAGGCAGCTGATACTTAGAATCCCGGGAGCCCCTCCCACCTCCAGGGCCAGCTGCACCATAAGCAGGGCCCTGAGAGCAATCCTCTCCCAGGGGCCTGGGGCCTCCAGGGCTTGGAGGAAGCAAAAGGAAAGAACCACCACCTGAGGGAGGAGGCGGGTTCCCTAGAGACTGAGCCTGCACCAGCAGCTCCTCACCAGCAACGTCAGGAATCCATGGGCCACCAGTCACTGCTCTTCCCTGAGAAGGACTAAGATGCCCTGTGCCTTAGGACTGCCAGCTGCTCTCTGACAGCAGCCCTGGGTCCCCCCCAAATGGACACCAGGGTCTCCATTGTGCAGACAGTTCTAGGTCACCCTGAGCGTGAGCACTGGGCTGCCAGGGAATCGCCGTGGGCAGTGCTGGGTGTGCAGTGTGAGGGGCCCTCAGGCAGGCTCCGCAGGCGTCTGAACAGGCCTGGGCTCTGGCTCAGGGGGGATCCAGGCTGAGGCAGCCCAATGGTTAGCCTGGAGGGCCAGGCCTGGAGCCATACAGGCGGCTGGCAGGCCCAGGGGAGGTGGTGCTCCCGGCTCCTGCTGGAGCCCAGGCAGGGCTTCTGCTCTGCAGAGCCAGGGAGACCAGGCTGAGTGCTGAGTGCCCACAAGGATCACAGAGCAAGCCCACCCCAGCCCCACAGGGCACAGCACCCCTGAACCCAACAGTCAGTGACTGCCATTTCAGTGTCTGGCCAGGAGCACAGAGGGACTGCCTCCTGCCCTGTGCTCACCTCGTCACAGGGGTGCTTCTGATTTGTAAATCAGGGGCCTGAGCCAGGCAGCCTAGAGGGCAGGGGCCCTGTCTGTCTTTGCTGGGCTTTTCAAACCACGGTTATGCTTGTCATAGCTTCCAGGGTCCAGTGGGAGGTAAGATGATGAAAAATCATAACTGCTTCTTCTCTCGTCAGTTTCTAACACCTCCGGGGCCGTCATTTCCAGCTCTTCTGCTGTCCTCAGATGCTGTCATCTCTAGGTCATAAGCAGAATGTCTTTTTGTTTTAAGCTGTATTTCTCCCCTCTGTTGCATATTTTACATTTCCCAGTGCTCATCCCCAGATGCTCCTTTTCACAGCATCCTGCTCTGCTTGCACCGTGCAAAGTAAGCTACTGGCATCTGGAGACATCCAACCTGTCAATCCTCCCCGAATCCCCTTGTTTTTCAGTCTAGGACACCTGCCCTCCTCGCCATGGACCAGCCTCCAGTGCAGGGACCCTGTCAATCTCCACCCTGGAGAATAAACCTCCAATGTTGCCTGATTTTAGCCCAAACTCTGGTTCACCTCCGTTCAGGAGCCGCTTGGTGCCATCAATTCCTGAGCAGTGGTGTGGGTCCCAGGGCTCAGGCCCAGCCGTCCAGATGGCGGAGTTACCCTCCCAAAGTTGCACAGCTGTAGGTGGAGGTGAGCTCTGAACCTGAGTGTGTGGGACGCCATCCTGTCCCCAGCGTCACCCACCTACTGACCACCTCTGGGTCTGAGAGGCACCTCCTGCCCCTGCGAGCTGGGTCTTTGGGAAGGATCTCGGGCCGAGATGCTCATCCCTCTTGGTTCTGGAGGGCCCCGTGACTCACCGTGGGTGTGGCCTGGGTGCCGGGAGGTGGAGGTGGAGCTGGGAGGAGCTGTAGTGATGGCTGAGGATGAACAGGCCCTGGAGCCCAGCTCTGATGGCCTGGGCTTGGTGGCTGGGTCAGCGGAGGCATCAGTGCAGTCAAGGCTGCCTCTGGGCGGGGCCACTCCCTTTGGTATTGGGTCCCCAGGGCCTGGGGCAGAGAAGGACAGTGAGAAATGGGGCTGCAAAATCCCATGCCAAGGTGAGGCGATCACACTGAGGCCTAGAAGCAGAGGCAGCAGGGCCAGGGAGCCCAGGGACAAAAGCGGGGCTGTGTGCCTCATGGGCTGTGGTCTAAGGGGGGGCCCTGGTGGCAGCCTGAGTTGGAGGCCCCAGGACGCTGGCCCTGGCTCTAACCATGGATCACAGTGTTAGCCCCCAGCAGCCAGGAGGAAATAAAGGGTGAGCTCAGGAAGCTCAACAAAATGTTGGTAAAAGTCCAACACGTTAACTACTGGGCCCCCCTGCCGTGTCCCTCAGTCCCTGATCACTAGTTAGAAGACCTGGCCTGTGGCTGCTTAGGACCACTCCCGTCCTGTGGGCCAGGCCCTCAAGGTCCAGGATGTGCACCCTGCCAATGGACTTCCCTTATGATTTGAGAAAGAAGTTCATTGCCACCCTAACAGTCATCTGTTTAAGAAGTCTTCATCTCTCATGATGACTTTGATTGCAAGAATGATTTTTACCTTGTATGTTTTGCAATCTCTGAATTTTCTCCTGTGAACACATACTCTTGTCAAAGTTAAATAAAACCCCAATAAAAACAGCAACATTGGGAGGAAAAACACACCTGAAAGACCTTCGACTACCTTGTAGTAGGAAAGGGGATGGGCTCTCCAAATACAAATGAAAAACGAATGCGGTTGGAGTTCCTCAGAGCATCAGGACCAGCTGTTTTGCACAGTGTCCTGCTCCAGGCAGCTGGAGGGCTATGGTCCCGGAGCCACGCCCACTGTGGGGATTCTGGCCCCTCCACTCTCTCCCAGGACCTGTTGCCCCTGCCCCTCAGCCACCCAGTGTCTGGACTCACAGGGAAGTTTTAAGCACCCAAGCCTTGCAATGTGAAATCAAGGGGAGATTTGGATTCTGAAAGATAACCTTGATGAGCAGCAAGATTCACGTCTGGTGGGATGAATCTGACAGGTGTCCACTGCCTGAGGTCAGCGTGAGGAGCAGCGGGGAGGCAGAAGTGCCAGACAGCAGCCAGGGCAGAGAGAGCGCGTTTCCAACAGCATGCGGGGCAGGCAGGCAGGGGACCAGCACGCTGCAGCCCAGGAATCAGAGCGATGCATGTGACAGTCAGTGCCACATCAACCGACAGGAGCAGTGCGAGAGTCCACCCGTTTACTTTTACGGTGACCTTGTGTTTATATGGTTTTCCATTCACAGTACGGATAACAATCTTTTAAAATAAAGTGGAAACTGCAAGTCAATTCAAGGGAAAGTATGTAAGTATCACTCAGGTGAAATAGACTTTGCAAAATCATGGAGATGGTATGAGGATGGCTGAAGACAGAAAACAATGCAGTAGCTAAAGGCTTCTGTGGACCAGTGTTCCCAGCTGACGGTGACAGTGAGCTGATGACCTGTCTGTCCACTGCTGCCCTCACAGCAGCATCCAAGACGTCAGAGGACCTCAGCACGGTCCGAAAACCTCACTTTGGGCTGAACCCTGGCTGGGCAACATCGATCCGATTATTTGAGATGCTGAGTGGAGCAGTCAATTCTTCAAAACACAGAACACATCTAAAAAGGGACTGCTCTGCAAAAGCCAAGATTCTGTGCTCTGACTCAGAAGGTGGAGACAAGGGCAGCAGATTGAAAGTTAGCTGCCCAAAAATGAGTCTTAAAAAAACTCACTTGACAGGGGCCGCGCAGTTTCAGAAGCATAGCGACCACTGATGAGTTCTGCGCTGCACAGGGGCAAGGTCAAGAAGCCTGCAGGTGTGAGAGAGGGGGCAGCACTGGGCCCGGGCCTCACTTAGCACAGACACCCTGGCCCAGGGACCTGGCGTGGATGCCCTGAGGCTCCCCTAACACTGGGCTGCGCTGGAGTCAGGTCCAGAGGCCGAGACAACTGGTCTCCTTTGAAGTCAGAATCCAGGTTGGCTGCTTTAAGCTTGGCTTGGAATTTGGGTCAGGAGGAGGGGTCCACTGAGGGTCATCTGGCCTTTAGCTACTGTTTTTCTGTTTGTTTTTTGAATTTCAGACATGAAGGCAGGTACATTGTGAAGACACTGATGGATTAGAAATCCCCAGCGTCTGAGAAAGGGAGGGGCTAGTGGGAAGCAGGTTTGATGTCAGAGCAGGTCCAGAACCTCAGACGTTTATAGAAAGCCAGGCGGGATGATGGAGACTTGGCCTTGTCCTCGCTCCCACTTCTGCAAAAGCGACTCTTTTTGCGCCGAGTTGCTAAATTGTGATCCCCAGGATAACCCAAGAGAGGAAGGAAAAACAAAACAAAACAGCAAATAAATGAAATGAATAACAAATGACTGCCTTAGCTAAATGTTCTTGGGAAATCAGAGTCCTGTCCTGCCCAGGAGAGTTGGAAACAATACCCACAGCACAATCAGAATCAGGACTCGGTGAACCATTCTGCTCTGACCCCACTTAATTAATTTAGTGGCGTCCTGTGCCAGGCTTTACTTAGCACGTGAGGAACATTCAATATTGCTCTAGGAGCCGCTGCCTTAGACTATTTTTCAATGTCAATGTGTTAACTATTAAATAAGAATGTTTACTAGTTTAGGACCCGGTTTTTCTTACTCCTCCGCCCTAATGACAAGTTCCCTGGCAACTTGGCTCACACACAACTAACTCCTGCTCCTGTTCAAACACCTTGGGACACTTCCTGGTGTGCTTCTGGCTGCTGCAACGGGACAGTCCACCTAAACTGCTCACTAATAGTCCTTGTGCATCTCAAACAGCCTCTTATGGAAGGATGAGTTTGAAATTCCTCTTTTTCAGACCAAAACACTGTCAACATCAAGAATTATTCCCATTTAGATCCCTACACATCCTCTACTGCAAGCCTACACTTCATGACCTTTAAATTATGGAGTCTTATCAGAGCAGACAATTGGCCTGAACATGTCATGTACATGAGCATAGCTGACTTACCTGATTTCTGACTTAGGATTCAAGTTCATAGCAGGTCCACTGTTATTTCTCTCTCCACAGCACCACCTGGTGGCCACAGCTCACACCACAGGAGAAGGAACCTACTACCAGTGATGGTGAACCTTTTGAACTCCGTGTGTCAGCATTTTGAAAAACCCTAACTTAACTCTGGTGCCGTGTCACATTTAGAAATTTTTTGATATTTGCAACCATAGTAAAACAAAGACTTATATTTTTGATATTTATTTTATATATTTAAATGCCATTTAACAAAGAAAAATCAACCAAAAAAATGAGTTCGCGTATCATAGGTTCGCCATCACTGCACTATGCAATGCTGGTGCCCCAGGCTTGGTCAGCACCTTCAGGGACCAAAGCAGCTTCAACTGCAGGCAGTGCTCACAGTGGGTAAGAGTTCAGGCTCTGTTCAGATCCAGCCCCACCCCTTATTCTCTGGGCAAGTGCTTATCCTTGTCAAGCCTCACTTTCCCAGCACTGAAAATGGGATAGGAATCGTACCTGCCTCACATGGCAGTTGGAACTAAAGGAGAGACATAAAGTGTGAAACTAGCTAAAGGGTGCTGAGCCCAGAAAGAGCCCCAATTACATGGCTGCCGTTACTAATATCTACCACTGACCTGCTCATTCATGGATCAAAACAGTTGTTTCTTTTTTTAATTTTTATTTTATTGCTTAAAGCCGTGGTCGGCAAACCACTGCTCACGAGCCACACGCAGCTCCCTGCCCCCACCCCCCCGAGTGTGGCTCTTCCACAAAACACCACGTGTGGGCATGCATGTACAGTGCGATTGAGACTTTGTGGCCCATGCACAGAAGTCGGTATTTTGTGGAAGAGCTGGTATTTTGTGGAAGAGCCACACTCAAGGAGCCAAAGAGCAGCATGTGGCTCTTGAGCTGCGGCCCGCAGAGCCGCAGTTTGCCGACCACTGGCTTAAAGTATTACAAAGAGTAGTACATATGCTTCCTTTTTTACCCATTGACCTTCCCCTGGCCTCCCCTAGCCCCGGTATCTTGAGCCCATTGGTTATGCTTATATTCATGCATACAAGTCCTTAGGTTGATCCCTTACCTCCCCCACCAACCCTCCCCATCCTTCCCGCTGTAGTTTGACAGTCTGTTCCATGCTGCTCTGCCTCTGCATCTATTTTTGTTCACCAGTTTATAATGTTCTTTATTATCCATAAATGAGTGAGATCATGTGGTTTTTTTCTTTCATTGACTGGCTTATTTCACTTAGCATAATGTTCTCCAGTTCCATCCATACTGTTGCAAATGGAAAGAACTCCTTTTTTACAGCAGCATAGTATTCCTTTGTGTAGATGTACTGCAGTTTTCTAATCCATTCATCTGCTGATGGGAATTTAGGCTGTTTCTAAATCTTAGCTAAGGTAAATTGTGCTGCTATGAACATAGGGGTACATGTATCCTTTCTGATTGGTGTTTCTGGTTTCTTGGGATATATTCCTAGAAGTGGGATCACTGAGTCAAATGGGAGTTCCATTTTTAACGTGTTGAGGAAACTCCATACTGTTCTCCACAGTGGCTGCACCAGTCTGCATTCCCACCAGCAGTGCAAGAGGGTTCCTTTTTCTCCACATCCTCGCCAGCACTTGTCGTTTGTTGAATTGTTGATGATAGCCAGCCTGACAGGTGTGAGATGGTACCTCATCGTCATTTTGATTTGCATCTCTCATTTGATTAGTGACTTGGAGCATGTTTTCATATGTCTCTTGGCTTTCTGAATGTCCCCTTCTGAAAAGTGTCTATTCAGGTCCTTTGTCCACTTTTGATTGGATTATTTATCATCCTTTTGTTAAATTGTATGAGTTCCCTGTAGATGTTGGAGATTAAACCATTATCGGTGATAATATTGGCAAATATGTTCTACCATGCAGTGGGCTTTCTTGTTCTATTGATAGTTTTCTGTGTTTATTTGCTGTGCAGAAGCTTTTTATTTTGATGTAGTCCCATTTTTTATTTTCTCTTTAGTTTCCATTGCCCTAGGAGCTGTATCGGTAAAGATATTGCTACCACAAGTGTCTGCTATTTTGCTGCCTATTTCTTCTTCTAAGATTTTTATGGTTTCCTATCTTAAAGTCCTTTATCCATTTTGAGTTTATTTTTGTGTATGGTGTAAGTTGGTGGCCTAGTTTCTTGTTTTTTGCAAGTATCTGTCCAGTTTCCCCAAAACCATTTATTGAAGAGACTCTCTTATCTCCATTGTATGCTCTTGACTCCTTTGTCAAACATTAATTGAGCATACTGGCTTGTGTTGATTTCTGGGTTCTCTGTTCTGTTCCACTAGTCTATATGTTTGTTCTGGTGCCAGTACCAGGCAGTTTTGAGAACAGTGGTTTTGTAGTATAGCTTGCTATCTTGTATTGGGATCCCTCCTACATTGTTCTCTCTCAAGATCGCTGCAGCTATTCGAGGTCTTTTTTATTCCAGATAAATTTTTGGAGAGTTTGTTCTAGATCATTGAAGTATGCCATTGGTATTTTAATGGGGATTGCATTGAATTTATAGATTGCTTTGGGTAGTATGGGCATTTTAATGATGTTGATTCTACCAATCCATGAACATGGTATATTCTTCCATTTGTTCATGTCTTCCTCTATCTCTTTTTTTTCAATGTTGTGTAGTTTTCTAAGTACAGGTCTTTTATGTCCTCAGTTAAGTTTATTCCTAAGTATCTTAATTTTTTTGGTGCACTGGTAAATGGGATTGTTTTTTTCACTTCTCTTTCTGTGAGTTCATTATTAGTGTATAAAAAGGCCATAGATTCCTGGGTGTTAACTTTATATCCTGCTACTTTGCCAAATTCACTTATTAGGTCAGTAGTTTTTTAATGGAGTCTTTGGGATTTTTTATGTATAGTAACATGTCATCTGCTAATAAGTACAGTTTTACTTCTTCTTTTCCAATTGGATGCCTTTTACTTCCTCTTCTTGTCTGATCACTATGGCTAGCACTTCCAGTACTATTTCAAACAGGAGTGGTGAGAGTGGGCATCCCTGTCTTCTCCCCGTTTATAGGGGAAACGAGTTTAGTTTTTGCCCATTGATTTTGATGTTGGCTGCAGGTGTGTCATTTAAGGCTTTTATTATGTGGAGGCATGGTCCCACTATTCCCACTTTGCTGAAAGTCTTTATCAAGAAAGGGTGTTGGATTTTGTCAAATGCGTTTTCTGCATCGATTGATAAGATTATGTGATTTTTGTCTCTCGGTTTGTTTATGTGATGTATCACATTTCTTGATTTGCGGATATTGTACCATCCTTGCATCCCCGGAATAAATCCAACTTCGTCGTGGTGTATGATCTTTATAATGTAATGCTCAATTCGATTTGCTAGAATTTTGTTGAGGATTTTAGCATCTATGTTCATCAAGGATATTGGCCTGTAGTTCTCTTTTTTGTGGTGTCTTTATCAGGTTTTGGAATTAGGGTAATGCTGGCTTCATAGGAAGAGCTTGGAAGTGTGCCTTCCTCTTGAATTTTTTGAAACAGTCTGTGGAAGATAGGTTTAAGTTCTTTGAATGCTTGGTAGAAGTCCCTTGTAAAGCCATCTTGACCAGGGCTTTTGTTTGCTGGAAGATTTTTGCTCACTGCTTCAATTTCTTCGGTAGTCATCGGCCTATTCAGGTTTTTTTTATTCTTCTTGATTGAGTTTTGGGAGCTTGTATTTTTCGAAGAATATGTCTATTTCATCTAGGTAGTCCACTTTATTGGAATAGAGTTGTTCATAGTACTTTTTCATAATCCTTTGTATTTCTGTGGGATTGGTTGTTACATCTCTTTCATTTCTAATTTTATTTGGGCCCTCTCTCTTTGCTTCTTGGTGAGCCTGGCTAGAGGTCTCTTTGCTTCTTGGTGAGCCTGGCTAGAGGTTCATCAATCTTTTTGCTGACCTTTATTATTGTTTTTTTTGGATCTTTATTATTTCCTTCCTTCTGCTTACACTGGGTTCCTTCCTTCTGCTTACACTGGGATTTTCTTGTTGCTCTCTTTCTATTTATTACCATTTTTTCTTGTTTTTTTTTTTTTTTTTTTTTTTGGTTTTTTTTTTTTTTGAGATAGGCCTGCAAAGCTATGAACTTCCATCTCAAGAGGTTGTGTTTTCATTGTCATTTGTTGCCATGATGCTTTTTATTTCTTCTTTGATCTCTTTGGTAACCCAATCATTATTTAAAAGTATGCTATTTAGCCTCCAGGTGTTTTTTTTTTATTGTTTTTATTGTAATTGATTTCCAGTTTTTTGCCATTGTGATCTGAGAAGATGCTTAATATAATTTCTATCTTCTTGAATTTGAAAAAAACTTTACCTGTCCTTCAATACATGGTCTATCTTTGAAAATGACCCATGTGCACTTGAGAAGAATGTATATTCTGTGGCTTTGGGATGGAATGTTCTGAAGATGTCAATTCCATCTGATCTAGTGAGTCATTTAGGATTGCTGTTTCTTTGCTGACTTTTTGTTTAGGGGATTTGTCCAGTGGTGTTAGTGGGGTATTAAGTCCCCTACTATGACTGTATTGCTGTTAATCTCTCCCTTGATAGCCTCCAGAATTTTTGTTATGTACTTGGGTGCTCCTGTATTGGGAGCCTATTTGTTTACCAGAGTTATATCTTCTTGTTGAATTGCTCCCTTTAGTATTATGAGGTGGCCTTCCTTATCTCTTGTTATGGCCTTCACTTTGAGATCTCATTTGTCAGATATAAGTATTGCTACCCCAGATTTTTTTTCATTTCCATTCGCCTGAAAACCTTTTTCCAACCTTTCACCATCAGTCTGTGTGAGTTCTTTGTTCTAAGATGAGTTTCCTGTAGACAGGAGATATATGGGTCATGTTTTCTTATCCACTTAGCTCCCCTATGTCTTTTTTGGGGCATTTGATCCATTTACATTTAAAGTGATTATTGATAGGTATCTGTTTGTCACCATTTTTATTCTTTATGCCTGTGTTCCTTCTTCCCTTCCTATTTCTTCTTTTTATAGCAGACCCTTTCGCATTTCTTGCATTGTTGGTTTGGGAGTAATAAACTCCCTTAGTCCTTTTTTGTCTGGGAAGATCTTGATTTCACCCTCAATTTTAATTGATAGCCTTTCTGGATACAGTATTCTTGGATTCAGACCCTTTCTTTGCATGACTTTGTATATTTCATTCCATTCCCTTCTGGCCTGATGTGTTTCTGTTGAGAAATCAGTCAATAGTCTGATGGCAGATCCTTTGTAGGTAACTTTCTGTCTCTCTCTGGCAGCCTTTAAGATTCTTACTTTGTATTTGGTGTTTGCCAATTTAATTATAAAGTGTCTTGTTATCAATATTTTGGGGTTCATCTTGTTTGGGACTCTGTGAGCTTTTTGGACCGTGTGAGCTTTTTCTTCCTGATATCAGGGAAGTTTTCTGTCATTATTTCTTCAAACAGATTTTCTATTCCTTGTTCAGTTTCCTCTTCTTCTGGCACCCCTATTATGCGGATGTTGTTTCATTTCGTGTTGTCCCAAAGTTCCCTTAGGCTCTCGTCCTGTTTTTTAAGTTTCTTTTCTAGATGCTGCTCTTGTGTATTTTTCCTACCTTGTCTTCTAACTCACTGATGTGGTCCTCTGCTTCTTCTAGTCTACTGTTGATGCTTTCTATTGAGTTCTTTATTGCAGTGATGTCATTGTTTCATTTCTTCTTGCTTCTTCTTCATTTCTTCTTGGTTTCTACGCATATTATTGAATGTGTCTTCCATCCTTTTCAGTGACCTCATGACCACTTCTCTGAATGCTTTCTCTGTCATATTGCTTGCCTCCATTTCCTTTCCTTCCTTTTCTGGTGATTCCTCCTTTCTTTTGTATCCCCCGATCTCTCCTCTCAGGGTTTCTGGTTATGTAGCTCTCTGTCTCCTGTGCTGAATTTCTTTAGGCAATGCCAGCTGTATTTCTTTGCCAGTTCTGGGTGAGTGCTCTTTGATTCAGCTGTTCCTTCTGCTCTGTGAGAAGGCACAGTGCTTGTCCGTGAGTTCGCGCATTTGTCTCCCCCTGAGAAGACCTGCCAGGTGCTCCTGGTCAGAGAGGTTGGAGTTCTTCCATTCCTAGATTTGCAGCTGAGATAACTGGTCTCTGGACGTCTTGGTTTTAAGGTCCCAGGAGGCATCCAAGATCTCCCCAGTTGAAGGTAAGGCTGGGGTTCTGATCACAGTCAGTCTCTGATCACAGCCATCTCCCCTTAAAGATGACGTGACCTCTGCGGAGAGCCAGCTACTCCAGAAGTGATTTCAGCTGCAGTAGAGTCTGCCCAATCATGGGTGGCCAGTCCGCCAGTCCACAACAGTCCCTTGGAGTATAGCTGTCCCTCACTCACAAATGCTGACACTCCCTACACATCCATGCACTCTCCTTTTGTTCTCTCACTCTCACACTATCTCGCAGCCTGCAGTCCTGTCTGCAGCCATCTTACTTCTCCTATTTTTTGTTGTTGTTTTTTTAATCCTCACCTGAGGTTATTTTTTTCAGAGAGAGTGGAAGGGAGGCGCAGAGTCAGAGAGAAAAATATCTATGTGAGAGAGACACATGGATTGGGTGCCACGCACAAACCTCGACCAGGCCAGGCATTGAGCCTCAACCCAGGTATTTGCCCTTGACCAGAATCAAACCCTGGACTCTCTGATATGAGAGATGATGCTCTAACCACTGAGAAAAACCAGCCTGGGCAGTCAAGCAGCTTTTCTCTGAAAGTTTTGCTAAGTAATTAGGCTGATTATCAGTTAATTAAGTCAACTGAGACAATAACACAAGGGGAGGTGTGAGTGTAAAACAAATTCTGTATCCTGTATGAAAACCAGAGGCAACAGAGACCTTTAGATAAATATTAATAAGTTTATTATCATTTCCCTGCATGTGAGGGTTTTACCTAATTCACCTCCTGTAAAGACTTGGAATGCAAGCATTAGTCCCCAAACACTAGTATGGGTGCATGTACACATTGTGTTTTTTGAGTTTTGAGGGACACACCAGATCCTGAAGTGGTGAATGTCACCCAGAAAGGCGTGTGTAGAGGTCACACTCAAGAGGCGGCTTATCATGGGCCCTGGTGCTGCCACGGCTGCCCCTGAGAGGGCATGAGTCTCAGGTCTGGGTTGGTCTTCAGGAAGTCCTGGTGTCCTTCATAAATTTTAAATTCTCAGGGTGCACGTTTGGCAGGTTTATAGGTAAGTCATGTAGAACATGATATTTAACAGTAAATTGAAAACTTAGTCATGTTTAAGGCAAGTAAGATGCACTTTCCCCCTTTCCCAAACCTTATCATCTTGAAATAGGATGCAGCTTTGAGCCTATCTCACAGTCACTGTGGGCCAGGTGGCAACTGTGACAAAATCGTCACTGCCACAACCCATTTATCTTCTTCTTATGTGAGCACCCTTGTCTGACAGCCTTAGATTCGATGAAATACGTACAGCACATGCAACTAGAAATGCACTTCAAAAGCTCTGGCAATTCCCCATGACAACCCTGAATGATGAGGTGCAGTGCTCCCCATGGTGGCAGGGCTCAAGGCCAGATCAGGTCAGAGAAGAAAACCAGACCCGCTTGTCAAAGTGACAGGAAGATCAGAGCCACAGGAGGCCTCGCTGAAGACCTGGCAGCTGTCCCTCACGTGTTAAATGCAGCGCGGATCTCCCTACAGAAGAGGCCTATTGTAGGCCTCGGGGGAACATCCGCTGTGGAGCTTGTCTCTGCGGTAACTGTGTGGAGATCAGCTCTGGATATTCGAGTCCCTACCACAGTGTCCATGATTTGTGAGGCTCCTCATGCTAAAGGACCTGAATTGTTCTGGGAGAAAGTGCAGCCACACTGACGGGGGTTTATATTTCCTACTTGGGTGTTCACATACCAAAGGAGACAGATGTGGTGTATGGAGTATGCCCCCTTCAGGCTGCTGCACACACACACACACACACACACACACACACACACACACACACACACATGTGTACACACCTAGCATGCAGTCTCCTTGGTTCTCCCATCCCTGAGGGACACCTGAGATACTTCAGCCAGGTAAGCCCTTCCTACCTTTACCCCCCTGCAGGTGTCTTGCTCTTCTGTCCCCTTTGAGCAGCATGGGGTGGCCTCGAGGAGCTCCAGCTGTGATTGAAGAGGCTGAGAAGTACTGGGCGAGGCCTGGTCTGAGGACCCCAGCGGCCAGGGAGGCCTCTCTGGGGTTGACTTTGGTCGTTCTCTAGAACCCCCTTTCTTTAGTTTGATGAGTTTGACTAAGGCTTTGGCTCCAATCCAGTGCTTTTTCCTGTAAGAAGTAGGTTTTTAGGACACCCTCACTGCCCCTCCAGCAGGTGTCTGGTGTCTGGGTGCCCTACTCGAGCTGGGATTTCAATCACCAGCCTGAGAAGGTGGCGCTTAATCTGAGGGTGCTCTTTGCCATCATCACGATCATCCCAAGTGGGGCTCAGGAGGTGGCACACAATGTGCAGTTAATTTGCACAGACCCAGGGGTGGTAGAAGCCTTCATAATGGCAGGAACCCACACTAGCCCTCGGGAAAACAGAACTTCAAACGCAGCTCTCGGCTCTTGATTACTGTGCCAAGTGCTGGAAGTGGTGCTGTGCTGACCTAATCATGCTGGTTGGCAAAATTCCACCAAAACGCCATTTTCAGAAAGTCAGGGACCTCCTCATTTTCTGCTAGGTGTAACAATACATGAAATTGGCTGGCATACTCTGCCCATTCTTGTCATTGAGGAATCGGGGTGAGGGGAAGAGGGCAGGAGAGTGGGCAGTTTGAATGAAAAACAGTGAGCCCTGGGTGGTCTTGCCTGGTGGTTGAAGCTTTGGCCTGAGCACTGATGGGTGGTGGGTTTGATCTCCCAATAAGGGCACATACCTGGGTTGCAGGTTTGATCCCTGGCCCTGTATGCAGATGGAAACCAAATGATGTGTCTCTCTCACATAGATGTCTCTCTCTCTCTCTCTCTCTCTCTCTCTCTCTCTCTCTCTCTCTCTCCCTCCCTCCTTCCCTCCCTCCCTCTGCCCCTCTCTCATTTCCCCTTTCCCTTCCTCCCTCCCTACTACTCTCTCTAAGTGTCAATGGGAAAAATATCCTCGGGTGAGGATTGGAAAAATAAGTAAATAAATGAAAATAGTGAATGTAAAAGGTAATTCATTGCAACTAACAGGAAATGAAGCATTCTAATGTAACAAGGACCACAGCTGGGTTCTGGTCCTGGCTCTGCCACAAAACAGCACTGTGCTTACACAAGCCACTCAATTTCCTCATCGGTGCCTCAATTTCCCTGTCAACAGAAGGGTCAGGTGGAGGTTCTGAAATTCTGTGGTTTCTACAGAGAGGCCATGTGATTTGACCTCAAGGTTGGGACAGGACAATGGGAAGGCCCTGCTCCTGGGCTCAGGCCCAGGCCCAGGGGGAGCCCTGCTGGATGGAGGCCAGCAGTCTCAGGGACCGAGCTGACCCACCACCAGGGCTGCTGCTCTCTGGGGAAGGGAATGTGTTTCTGAACCTGCTCTGGGGGGTCCAGTGAACCCAGAGGAACGGAGGGTAGAACAAAAGTTTCCTGTGCTTGAAGACAGGGGTGCTTGTCCAGGCGTCTGCCCCAAGCTTCCTTCCCAAAACAGAAACATGATTCTAGGTCCCGCAAACTTGAGACAAAGCCTGATATGCCTGCTTTAGTGGCTCTAAAAGCACAGACTCTGCCCTTAAACAGGCTCCTGGCCAGCTGGCA
>NW_005872119.1:0-24932 GCF_000147115.1 Myotis lucifugus
AATTACCTATTCATGCCCTTGTCCTTTTTTGTCAGGCATTATTTTTTAGACTAATTTACAAAAGTTTTTGCATATAAGGACATAGTGTTCAGGCTACTAATACTTTCTCTATAGTCTTTTTTGACTATTCTCCTATTTACATGTATAGTTTTAAATGATTTTCTGCTTGTTTGTTTGTTAATCCTCATCCGAGGATATTTTTCCATTAATCTTTTAGAGAGAGTGGAAGAGAGAGGGAAAGATAGAGAGAACATCAATATGAGAGAAACAAATCAATTGGTTGCCTCTTGCATGCACCCTGAGCAGGGGCCAGGCTGGGGAATTAACTGGGATTGGACCCAGGACCCTTTGGCCACAGGCCAACACTCTATCCACTGAGCCAAACCAGCTAGGGTTAAATGTTTTTATTAGAAAAGAAAAAAATTAAGTCAATGAACTAAATGTCTACCTTATGAAGCAAAAAAAAAAAAAAAAAAAAAATGAACCAGTTAATCCAAAACTCGTAAGAGAAAGAAAGTAATAAGCTTAAGAACAGAAATTGATTAAATAAAAAACAAACAATAGAAAAAATTAACCAAGTCAAAAGTCGATTCTTCCAAAAGAGTAATAAAACTGATAAAACACCTAGCAAGATTGGTAAGAAAAAAATGAGAACACAAAATAACAATGTTAGAATGAAACAAGGAGTTTCACTACACACTGAAGGGGTGTGGCCAGCCTGAAAACAGCCATCAGCCCCTCACCCAGGCTGGTCACACCCCCATGGGGTGAGGGTACCCTCTGGGGGGCTTGGCCAGCCTGCAAACAGCCATCAGTCCCTCACCCAGGCTGGCCAGGCACCCCAGTGGGGACCCCCCACCCTGAAGGTGGTGTAGCCAGTCTGAAAACAGCCCTCAGCCCCTCACCCAGACTGACCAGGCACCCCAGTGGGACCCCCACCCTGATTCGGGACACCCTTCAGGACAAACCAGCCGGCCCCCACCTGTGCACCAGGCCTCTATCCTATATAATAAAAGGGTAATATGCAAATTGACCCCAACAGCAGAACGACTGGGAATGACTGGTCACTATGACACACACTGACCACCAGGGGGCAGATGCTCAATGCAGGAGCTGCTCCCTGGTGGTCAGTGCGCTCCCACAGGGGGAGCTCTGCTCAGCCACAAGCCAGGCTGACGGCTGCCAGCACAGCGGTGGTGGTGGGAGCCTCTCCCGCCTCCTAAGAAGCGCTAAGGATGTCTGGCTGCAGCTTAGGCCTGCTCCCCGCTGGCATGTGGACATCCCCCTAGGGTTCCCGGGCTGCCAGAGGGATGTCTGACTGCCAGCTTAGGCCCAATCCCCTGGGAAGCAGGCCTAAGCCAGCAGGTGGACATCCCCCGAGGGGTCCCAGACTGAGAGAGGGCACAGGCCAGGCTGAGGGACCCCCCCAGAGTGCACAAATTTTTGTGCACCAGGCCTCTAGTATATTCAATAAAATCCAATCACAATGCCAACAGGCTTTTTAATAGAAATTGATAAGCTGATTTGTAAAATTCATATGAAAATGCATAGGATCTAGAATAGCCAAAACAACTTTGGAAAAGAATAAAGTTGGAAAACTTACACTTCCTGATTTCAAGACTTGTTATAGAACTAAAATAAGCAAGACAAGGTGGTAATGACATAAGGAAAAACAAACTGATCAATGGAACAAAATAGAGAGTTTAGGAATCAACTCACATTTATTCAACTAATTTTTCACAAGAGTGACAAAAAAATCAATAATCTTTTCAAAAAATGAGACTGTATAAATTGATGTATTTTTTAAAAAGTGAACTTCAATCCCTAGTTGCCAGCCTCTAAGAACGCTTATCTCCTGGTATAGTTCCCTCCCACTGAACTGGGCTGACCTACATAACCAGTAGGATATTGCAGAAATGATGGAGTGTGGCTTCTGGGGCTAGGTCACAAAGACATTGCAGCTCTCTCCTTGTTTCTCTTGAATCACTTTCTCTAGACAAATCCAGCTACATGTCACATGGGGATGTCCGTGAGGTAAGGAACCAGCTCCACTTACCAAGCACGAGAGGGAGCCATCTTGGAAGTAAACCCTGCAGCCCAGTCAAGACTTCAGATGACTGTGGCCCAGTTGACATCTTGAGTGTAACTTTTTGAGACCCGAACCAGAGCTACTCAGCTGAGTGACTCTCCGATTCCTGACCTACTGAAACTGTGTGAAGTATTAAATGTTTTCTTTTAGTTCAAAGCCCTCATGTTTTGGAGTAGTTTGTTACAACACTAAGTAAGTAATACAACCCCTACATCACACCACACACAAAATTAATTTAATATGAAACACCCTTGAACATAACACTTAAAAGCATAAATCTTTTAGAGGAAACAGGAAAATATATTTGTGATCTGGGAATAGGCAAAGATTTCTTAGATAGAACACAAAAAGTAATGACAAAGCAAAAGAAAAATAGATACATTAGACTTTATTGAAATTTAAAACAACTGCACATCAAAAGATCATTAATATAATGTATACATAGATCAAATCATCTCATTGTATACTTTAAGTATTTTACATTATTGTCAATAATACCTCCAAGAAGCTGAAGAAAACGGTCATTAAGAAAATGAATAGGCAAGCCACTGACTGAAAGAAAAATTTACAAAGATATAAGCAGAAAGGTTTTTTTGAGTAACAAGCTCAAAGGTTAAGGGATGTCAATAACTTAGAAAAAGACATAAGATTAATGGCAACTAAGTAGATCCTAGGAGTTAAAAAAAACAAACTATAAGCCCAGCCAGTGTGGCTCAATATTGAGAGTCAACCCATGAACCAGGAAGTCACAGTTGGATTTGCACATGCCTGCGTTTGGGGCTCGATCCCCAATAGGGGATGTGCAGGAGGCAGCCAATCAATGATTCTTTCATCATTGATATTTCTATCTCTCTCTCCCTCTCCCTCTCCCTTCCTCTCTGAAATCAATATATATATATTTCTATACATTTTTTAAACTGTAGCCACTATGAGGACCAGTTCTATACATTTTTTAAACTGTAGCCACTATGAGGACCAGCAGTTTTGACAAGAGAAGAAGGGGTGGGACATTACAAGATGAGAGAACAGCAAACACAGAGAAAGGGAACTGAAAGAAATACAATTTTACTTCAGAATAAGGCACAGCAAAGAACATATCCAATCCTCAGTAAATGTTTGCTGAATTGATGTTAAGTTAGATATAAGACTGGACAGACTAGTTGAGGACCAATCATATATGGCTTTTAATGACAAACTAAGGAATCCAGCGTTTACTCTCCTCAGAATGGGGACTACTGAAGGTTCAGAGCAGATGAGCTCTCTAGTACTAATTGTGCTTTAGAAAGAACACTAACACCTCAGTCAGTGCTCATGAATGCTCAGCTTATTAATGGGATGAAATTTCTGGGTTTTCAGTATAGTATTATATTTTTTTAACTAATCTATGTCTCTATTTGCCAGCCCATTGTACAGAAAGCAGAAGGTTTTGCTTCAGTGTCAAAATGATACTTCTGTATGACTCTACTCAAAGAACGGAAATATTTGCAAATGCCCTATATTAGATAATTTCATCTTCTGGTCTGGATCCAAGCAAAATTAATTTGGAGTCAACAGTGTTTCTACACTAATGATGACCTTAGGCAGACATGCTATTAGGACCATGTTAAAACTGAGAAACTGTTAAGTACCTTCTTGTACCCTATCTAGTGACGATAACCCAAGTTCCACTTAATGTGCCTTATAAGACATTCCATAGCATCAGAAATCTTGTTATATGCAATCTTGTTATCATGAAGTGTAATTTTAAACACAGACCCTAAAACCCAATTTAGAAAAGCTATGCTTTATTTTCCAACCACACAATACCTATGCCTGTACTGTAACTAGTGAACCATAGAACTCGAATAAACTTCTTGAAAGTTGAAAAGAATCCAGTAACTCCTACAGAACAGCATGAACAGTGTCCGAGATGCCACAAGCACCTGTTTCCAATGTGTTCCCACCGCATCTTGTAAGTGGAAACAAGTACCAGCAAAAGCACCAGTGTCTTGGGTGCTATCACTGGGCAAAGCCCATTCCGCAAGGCTGGGACTAGGGACCTGGGGGTAGGGGGGTGCTGCCCGCGCCCTAACCGGTCCACTCGCACGCGCCCTCCATCCTCCCGCCCGCGCCCCGCGCGCCGGTACTCACAGCTCGGGTCTCATACAGAACCAGCTTCTGGACGGAGCTGATGATGGGGGCGGCGGCCACCGGCATGGCCCCAGCAAATAGGAGCCCCCACGGCAGGGCACCAGGCCGCAGCCCAGACTGCGGCAGCCTCCGGATCGCCCCAGAAGACCAGAAAGAAGACACCTCGGGCCCTAGACACCAGGTCCAGCCGGGAAGAACCCCTCCTGGGCACTAAAGCTAAAGATAGAAATAAAGATAAAGATGTATTTGACTGGCTTCAGCTCAGGGTTTCCGGATCCGACGCCCCACCTCCAGGCAAGCCCCACCTCCAGGCCAGCCCCACCTCCAGGCCAAGCCCCACCTCCAGGCCAGCCCCACCTCCAGGCAAGCCCCACCTCCAGGCCAGCCCCACCTCCAGGCCAAGCCCCACCTCCAGACCAGCCCCACCTCCAGGCCAGCCCCACCTCCAGGCCAGCCCCACCTCCAGGGCCAGCCCCGCCCCAGGGCCAGCGGGGCGGGGGTGGAGGCTGTACCATCGGGAGGCGGGCGGCGGTGCCCGGGCCTGCGTGCTGCCGGGGAGGGAGCGAAGGGCGCCGTCTTTGGTGCGGGCGGAAGAAAAGATGGGCGGAGACGGTGCCAAGTTAGTGCAGCCCCTGGTTTGTCTGACCTTCTCTTTGGGAAAAGGGAAGGCTTGGAACTGGGTTGCTTCTTTTGAAGCGCTTCTCCGAGTTGCAGACAGAGCCATTCCCAAGTCGGCCTGTTTTTTTCCGGGTCTACGTTTGCCTTTATTTTCCTGGGAACCTGCTTGGTGATGGCGCTTCGCTGATGTCAGCGCTTTCCCCTCACATCCCTTTGTTGCCTGTTTTACCCTCATCGTCCAGAGGGTGCATGCTCCAAGGGCCTTTTTTAACCACCTGAAGTTGGCAACGTTGGGCTTGGCCATCTATTCGTGCCGGAGGCTACCTATTTGTAAATTCTGCAAATGGACTGGGAGGGTGGAGCGGCGCGGCGCAGGGCAGCACCGCCCTGGGAGCCCCGCCGCTCTGCGTTAAGGTGAGGCTCCTTCCACCCGGTGGTGTGGACATAAATGGGCAGTGCATGCACCCTCTCTGGTCATCGCCTTCTAGATTTGCGAAAATATAGTGTGTTGTAATTATGAATGCCAATTTAGGTACAAAAGTGAATATTTAAAATAAAACAAATTACAGCCGCACCGCCGATGCCCCGCCCCCAAGCCCTGAGCCCGGAGCCCCTCCCCGCCCCCTCCCAAGCGTCCTTGCGCGCTGCCCCGCCGGGGTTCCCTGGGCAACCGCTCAACAGATCCGAGGGTTCCCGGAGGCGGCTGTAGCCCACCAGTGGGGTCCGCTGGGGTCCCTTGCGGCCAGGTAAGTAGGGATGGTAGTTTATTGACCCAATGCATTTTGGTACAGATTGAATGGAATTCCACCTGCGGGGACCCCAGACCAGTTACTTTTCTTGCAAAAGTAAACTTCGAAATCTCCACAAATTCCGCTTTTTAAAAATGTTTCCCCTTTCAAAGACTAATGTTTTCATTCAAGAAACATTTACTGAGCACCTACTATGGGAGCATAAGATGAATACTGGAGGGGCAGCTAATCTGGCCTAGGCAGAGTGCGAGGTTTTCCAGGAGCGCCCCCCCCTCCCCCGTGTAACCCTCAGGACCCACTGCTAGAGGGTTTTTCAACTGCTAAAATTGTAAGGACACTTTAAAAATGTACATTGAATTATAGTGTAAACACATAATGTGATATTAGAAATTATATGATATAATGTGACATTAGAGATAATATAAATTCAAAGTTGAAAAATTACAGAACTTTTCAAATAAATATTTAATCATTTTAAATTTCCTTTCACAGTTTGGTACTCCTTTTATTAAGAACTAGATAGGTGACCATGTCAGTTTTGATATTTTGTGTTGACTTGGATCTTTTAACTGAGGAAAAATATTTAGCTCTGTTCCATTTATAATGGAAACCAACTCTTCTGAAAATGAGTTAAATATTTGCATAATGTTTTTATTTAGGATAACTCTTAAAATATTTGTTGAATTGTGATGTTCTAATATTTAGTTTTCAATTAGCCTATATAATAAAAGCCTGATATGCTAAGTCTCCGGTCGACCAGTTGGCCATTCAACCAATCAAAGTGTAATATGCTCATTATATGCTAAGGCTACTCAACTGCTTGCTGTGACGTGCACTGACCACCAGGGGGCAGATGCTCCAACCGGTAGGTTAGTTTGCTGCTGGGGTCCAAGATGGGCTGCACAAGCCCTGGAGCCCTCCCACAGTCCCTCCCTGGCTGGCCACCCGCCCGAGTCCCTCCCCAACCCCGATCGTGCACTAGTGGGGTCCCTTGGCCTGGCCTGAACCCTCTCGCAATCTGGGACCCCTCAGGGGATGTTGGAGAGCCGGTTTTGGCCTGATGGCAGAACGACCGGTCGCTATGACGCACACTGACCACCAGGGGGCAGACCCTCAACGCAGGAGCTGCCCCCTGGTGGTCAATATGCTCCCACAGGGGGAGTGCCACTCAGCCAGAATCCGGGCTCACGGCTGGTGAGCACAGCAGCAGTGGCGAGAGCCTCTCCTGCCTCCGTGGCAGTACTAAAGATGTCCGACTGATGGCTAAGGCCCGCTCCCCATGGTAGAGGGAACAGGCTGGGCTGAGGGACCTCCCCCCACCCCCACCCCCGCCTGAGTGCACGAATTTCATGCACTGGGCCTCTAGTTATATTATAATTAAGCATTTCCATTTGAACTTTGTCTTAGTTTGATTCAGCCAAAAACAGATCCTGAGACAAAAATTTGAATACAAATAGTTCCTATGGGGAATACTCCCCAAAACAACAGGGAAGTGAAGGAAGCTAATAAAGGGAATATTATCAAACAAATTTCTCTGTGGGCTGAATTCACTGGGGAATTCACATGGCTGAATGGATGTCTCAGTTATTTCCTCTTAAGGGGCAAAGGAGCTGGTGTATTCGTTCATCAACCCCCACCAGTTATTGGCTGATTGTTAATCCCCTGGAACTTCCACTCTGCCCTGTGCTCAGGCAGAATAGGTGTTGGCAGCCAAAAAGAGCCATTAGGCAGAGTCACACATGCCAGCCAGCAGTTGGAAGTTGGGCTGGCCATGCATGGAAAAGGTATATGTCAAGTAGATATGAACAGGGCAGTAATAACTTCTGCTCTGTTCCAACCTTTGCACCACTCATATCCACTTCTCCCCCATGTCCCCAAGTTCACACCATCTGTCACTGATTCTTCAACATGGTGTCTGGTCCCAATTTCTAAAAGAAATGGACTCACAAAAATATGATTAGCAGGACAGACTACAGAATTCACTATTGCAATTAATCCTAAGTCTATGACTGATAATTGATCACTTCCCTCTTCTACCACTCCTTCTAAATTTTCCTTACCCTTGGCCAGCATGTCTGCTGGTTTAAATTGTTTTACCAGTAGAGTAGCCAGTCTTCATCCCTGAAGAGTATAAACCCCTGGTTATGATGTCCTTGTCAGGTTGTGGGTGGTTGCTACCGTTATCCATTCACTGGCTGTGACAGCATCAAGAGGAGTCTCAGAGAATCCCCTGCATTCAAGACATAATTTCCCTGTCCTAATTATGTAGCAGCAGCTCTACCTCCACCAGTGTAATAACTCCTTACCAGGTATGTGGAGCCAAATATAATCAGGTGGCAGCAGCAATTTTAGGTTTAGTGAAACCTAACTAAGTGGGTCCTTTGGAAGAAGCATCTCTCCTCAGTCAAAACCAGGGCTTCCAATCCAGCAGAGCCTCAAGTTGTGAAGAAGGTTGGTGCAAACATCAAGCACAGAGTGATAACGGGGGCAGTCACTCTTACCAAATCCTTGGTCCAAAGCATGTTCCTCATCTTGAAGCACCATGTCTCAATGCCACACAATCCCATACTGGTACTTTAGCTGTATCTTTAAGAGGCCATTTTAACAATCTCACCAGCAGCTTCTAGGTGAGGTGGTATGTAGGAGGATCCTCCTTATATCTTCATTACTACAAAGGCTCCTTTGATCCAAAGCAGTATGACGTGGGATCCCATGATAAGTGCTACAAGTCCAGGCCACAGAAAGTGATGCTGGCCAAGGCATCAGGTAGGAAAGGCAAATCAACAATTTGTCACTGAATGGGTGTATCATATTGGGGCTCAGCCTCGGTCTCTGCAGCAGATAGGGAAGACATTCAACAGAAGTACTAGAGGAGCCTGAGAGGGAGCCTTGTTGTTGAGCCCATGCGTAGCCTCCATTGCCTCCATCCCTGCCACATGCTTACTCCATGTCTGAGCCCATGAGGCAAGCACTGAGGTGACCAAGGACAAAGGCTAGTTGGCATTTACTGGATTATCGTCCTGACCACCGGGTTGGTGACTGCCTCTTCTGAGATGGATGCTTTGTGAGAAAGCTCCACATATTTTGTGTTCCTTTGTTTAGTTTTTTATGCAGTATAACAAATTACCACAAATTTAGCATTTTAAAACACGCATTTGCCAGCTGACATGGCTCAGTGGTTGAGCATTAACCTATGAACCAGGAGGTCAGGGTTCAATTCCCAGTCAAGGCATATGCCTGGGTTGCAGGCTCGATCCCCCAACAGGGAGCATGCAGGAAGCAGCTAGTCAATGATTCACTGTCATCACTGATGTTTCTCTCTCCCTCTCCCTTTCTCTCTGAAATAAATAAAAATACAGTATGTTTAAAAAAATACATTTATTATCTCACAGTTTCCATGTTCAGGAGTCCTGACATGGCTTAGCTAGATCCTCTGCTCAGGGTCTCACAAGACTGCAATCAAAGTGTTGGCTGAGCTGCATTTTTATCTGGAGGTTCAACTAGGGAAGAGTCCACTTCCCAGCTCAGTCACATTGTTGGCAAAATTTGTCTCTAGGATTGAGGTCCCAGTTTTCTAACTGACTGGGGGCCAGTGGCTGCACTCAGTTTCTGAAGCCACCGACTGTTCCTTGCCATGTGGTTCTTTTATAACTTCTTTCTTCAGAACCAATCAGGAGGTCTCTCTCCAGACCACTAAGATGGAGTCTTCTATAACATGATGTTATGGGAGTGACATTTTTATTACTTTTGCTATATTTAGAAGCAAGTCACAGACTGCAGTCAGAGGAGGAGAATTACACAAGGGTGTGACTCTTCAGAGGTCACCTTAGGGCCTAAGGCTTAGCCAGTGGTTCTCAACCTTCTGGCCCTTTAAATACAGTTCCTCATGTTGTGACCCAACCATAAAATTTACTTTCGTTGCTACTTCATAACTTTAATGTTGCTACTGTTATGAATCGCAATGTAAATATCTGATATGCAGGATGGTCTTAGGCGACCCCTATGAAAGGGTCGTTCCACCGCCAAAGGGGTCGCGGCCCACAGGTTGAGAACCGCTGCCTTGGAGTGTGATTGCCATACCACTCTCATCTGTCCATTCACATGCTCTTCCCCCAAACTCCTTTATCTTCTGATCTTGTTCCTTACAGGCCCTTGACCAGGTGAATTAAGACCCACTCCAGGTATCCTAACCAGATGTTAAGGCATGAGTCCTCAGAGAGAGTCCCCATGTCAATAAAGTCTTATCCAGTCAACATTCCCCTACCCAGCACTCTCAAGATCTCCCAGGATGTTTTCCTGGTTTCTACTGGCACATCATAGCCAGGCCCTTCAGCTCTTTAGGTGCCTAATACCTATTTTTCCTGTACCAGTGCCTCACCAGTTGGACTAGGCCAGTGGTCAGCAAACCGCGGCTCGTGAGCCACATGCGGCTTTTTGGCCCCTTGAGCGTGGCTCTTCCACAAAATACCACGTGCAGGCACGCACGTACAGTGTGATTGAAACTTCGTGGCCCATGCGCAGAAGTTGGTTTTCGGAAAGAAGATAGACGAAACAAGTATACAAGACGAGTGTGGATGGGAGAGTTGGAAGGGGTCGACCTCAGCGAACGTACCTCAATCAGACTGAGGACGTTTTTAGCAAAGGCCAGCTTAGGAATACCCTAATTAAGTTAATAACCATGTACCTACCTATATAGTTTAAGTTTAAAAAATTCGGCTCTCAAAAGAAATTTCAATCGTTGTACTGTTGATATTTGGCTCTGTTGACTAATGAGTTTGCCGACCACTGGGCTAGGCTGACATTTGACACCAGCTACTGCTCTAGAAGCTATGAGGGAGGGTGAAGGCAAATCTTGGTGGAAGGCAAGCATTGTCTTCTGAGGCATCTCCATTAGGCCAGGCAAGAAGAGCCTGAAATCTTCCAGAAAGGAGGAGGGGCTACTTCTGTTAATGCAGAGCACTCAGGGGAACCTGGGGATTCAAGGTACTTTTGACATCCACCTAGGTAGCCTCATCCCAGGCCTTAGTATTTAATAGAGTCTTAGTACTTAATAGAGTTTCTTTAATAAGTGCACCATCTTTCTAAAAGGTGTAGATGCATTTTCCCCTTTAAAACTACATTTCATGGTAGTATTACTTATATTTTTGGTATAAAAAGCTTAAAATTTCAGCCCTGTAGTTCATGAAGTATTCATCTTAGGTATTTTTAATATAGTAGTAATATTTCTCGCTATATCTTGTTTCATAATGACATCTTAAAATAATGTTAGTTATATTAAGCCCATTTGAAAATTCTTAACTTCCATAGAGAAGTATAATCAGATCCCATGTACCTGGAAGCTTATAATTCCCTCAATCCATTTTTTTTCCCCTGGACGGTGTCCCAGACCACTCTGACATAGTTTTATTCCATTTTTGAAATTTGCTTATTAAAGTCTTTTATAAGGTTTTGTAATTTTTTCATAAAGGGCCTATCTATCTTTGATTATATTTAATCCTGGTTACTTATATGTTTGCTGTTAAGTCATATTTATTTTTTGTTAAAATTTTTTAGCTGTTTTTTGGTGTATAGAAATACAACTGAATTTTGTACAATGATTTTGAATCCAGAAAAGTGGATTATCTCATTAACTCTTAAAATTTATCCATGATTGAGTTTTCTGTACAGGTAATCGGATCAACTGAGAATAATTACACATTTTTGTCTTGTTATGACTTTAAAAAGAACACCTTAAATATTTAATCATTGAATGTGTTTGTCTTGTTTTCATACTCTTTATCAGTTACAGAAGTTTCCTTTATTCCTAGTTTATCTTTTATTAATAATTAAAGGGTATTGAATTGTCCTATACTTTTTCCATTAAGATAATCATATAGTTTTTCTCCTTTATTTTAATGTGATAATTTAATGTTCTCATATTAAACCAGCCTTGAATTCCTGAGGAAAACCCAACTTGATCATGATGTTGTTATCTTTTTTATATATTGCTGGATTCAACTTGCTATTATATTGATTAAGATTTTTAAAATCTTATTCATGAATGAAATTGGCACATAATTATGCTTTTTCACACTGTTCTCTTGTTTAGGTATGGAGATTATATGAAACCCATAAATTTATGTAGGAAGTCTACACTACCTTTTTTCTGAAAGAGAATCTGTAAGATTGTAAGACATGGAGCTCTTCAACAAAACCATCTGGTTTCTTTGTGGGAAGATTTTTAATTACTGACCCCATTTCTTTAATGGTTAAAGAACCACTTAGGTTTTCCTTTTTTTTTTCCTTAAGAAACTGATTTTTCTAAGAATGTATCCATTTTGTTTGTTTTAAAATATATTTTGGATAACTGTGTTTATGATATCCTTTTATTATCTACTAGAGGCCTGATGCACGAATTCATGCACAGGTGGGGTCCCTTGGCCTGGCCAGTGTTCAAGGCCTATTGGGAGGCCAGCCGGCTGGGAGGGGAGGGACTGCAGGAAGTTGGCCAGCGGGCCAGTCGTTTAGTCATATGACGTGCACTGACCACCAGGGGGCAGATGCTCAATGCAGGAGCCGCCCCTTGGTGGTTAGTGCCCTCCCACAGCCATCCTCCCGCAATCCCTCCCCCCGACCCCTATTATTATTTTAATACATGAGTTTAACTTATTTGTAATTATTAGCAAAAGCCATGTATTTAGTGGTATGAACTGGCTTCTGGGCTAAGTAAATTTATAGGGTATTCTAGTTCTCCCTAGCCTACCTACTTATTCCAACTAAATTAGGCACTTTAACAATCTTACTCTTTCTTATTGCAGTATTTTTTATTATGGCTTTTCAAGAGAAGATAGAAGAACATCCTTTTGTGGATATATTTGATGAAGATGAAGCTGAAAAACACTTTATGTTATCTAAACCTGTTTGCTTTGTTGTATTTGGGAAACCAGTAAGTTATCTCTTCTAACTTATTTGGTATAATTTTAAAAAACACTTTATTGAAGGATAATAAGCATACAGAAAATGACTCATAGATGTACATCTGGGTGCATTTGCATGGACTGCACACGCTCAGATAGAGACACTGAGCATGACAGCACTCCAGACCCTCACACTCTCTTCCTAAACACCGCCCTAGAGTATCTAGCAACTTAGTTAATTTGGCCAGTTTTTGTTCTGTGTTTTTTTTTCCCATTTCTAAATAATTTTTATTTTTCAATTGCAGTTGACATACATTATTATATTAGGTTCAGGTGTACACCCCAGTGATTAGACATTACATAACTTAGTAAGTGATCATCCCGATAAATCTAGTACCTGTCTCACACCATACATAGTTATTAGAATATTATGGATTATATTCCCTATGCTGTACTTTACATCCCCATAACTATGCTCTAAGGACCAATTTGTACTTCTGTTTTTAAATTGAATTTGTTAGCGTCACATTGGTTAATTAAGTTATATAGGTTTAAGGTGTACAATTCTATAATACATCATCTGTATATTATATTATTTTCACCACCCCATATCATGTCTGTTTCCAACACCATTTATTCCTCCTTTACCGTCTTCTGCCTCCTCTACCCCTAGTTTGCTCTGGTAATGACAATACTGTTGTCTATGAGGTTTTGTGGTTTTTTGTTTTGTTTTTTTTTTGCTTAATCCTTTCACCTTTTTCACCCAGCCTCCTTACCTCCTCCCTTCTGACATCGATGAGTCTGTTTCTATTTTGTTTGTTAGTTTATTTTGTTCATTAGATTCCACAAATTAGTGAGATCACATGGTATTTGTCTTTCTCTGACTGGCTTATTTCAGTCAGCATAATACTCCCCAGGTCCATCCATGCTTTTGCAAAAGGTAAGATTTCCTTCTTTTTGATGGCTAAGAAGTATTTATTTAGTATACTTTTTTAATTTTTAAAGTCATAATCTTAGGAATCTTATGTTACCAAATAAGAATGAAAATCACATAGTGTACTAAATTTTTTTGAGTGTTTGTTAGACTTTCATTGTATGACTTAAAACCTGATACAATATTGGTTGTAAATGTATAAACTTTCTCTCTTCTTGTGCATTATAATTGGAAAGGAACCTACATTATCTTTGGTTTTGTATTACGAAGAATTTAACTCCTCAAAGCACTGTACAATGACAATTGTTAGCTGTATGTGAGCCAAGGTTACATCAGACTCAATGTGCATATAAAACTTCCTGTGGAATTTGTTGTGAGCCTCCCTGGGTATGTGAAGGGGGGACAATATTAGGACAAATGGGAAGTTCTCCCATTAATATCTGAAGCTACTGCGAGGCAAGGTGCCTCATCTTGGCCCATAATGTGTCGGTGGACCTATGCATTGTCTTTCCACAAGACAGGAAGGAACCAAAAATGGCTGTCATAAGACAGCTTGCCTTTCTAGGCAGCTCCAGTAAGGCCCTCTAGATGAGAGCTCTTTGCAACCACAGAGCTAGTTGGTAGTTACCATTAGGGGCCAGAGCTGGTTAATGAAAGAGCCTCTTCAGAACAGCAGAGACCAAAGGCTGGATCCTGCTTTTTAACCTAAAGTTATATGGATCCTAGGACAGATACCAAGAAATGATTCCAATAATTTTATTATGTTTCTAAAAACATAACAGAGTTTAAAAATCAACAGTGAAAGTAATCAGATGCAGCTGTTACTTCAATAAAGTGATCTTTTATCTTAGAGTGTGATACTTTAAGATATTCATTAAGAAGGACTTTTTTCACCCTAGCTGGTTTGGCTCAGTGGATAGAGCGTCAGCCTGCAGACTAGAAGTTCCCACGTTCGATTCCGGTCAAGGGCATGTACATTGGTTGTGGGCACATCCCCAATAGGAGGTGTGCAGGAGACAGCTGATCGATGTTTCTCTCCCATCGATGTTTCTAACTCTCTATCCCTCTCTAAAAAAAATATTTTTTTTAAAAAAAAGAAGGACTTTTTTCTATCGGGAGTTACTAAATAAAAGTCTTACGAAGTCCAAGTCTTGTAAGACATGGAGCTCTTCAACAAAACCATCTGGTTTCTTTGTGGGAAGATTTTTAATTACTGACCCCATTTCCTTAATGGTTAAAGAACCACTTAGGTTTTCCTTTTTTTTTTTCTTAAGAAACTGATTTTTCTAAGAATTTATCCATTTTGTTTGTTTTAAAATATATTTTGGATAACTGTGTTTATGATATCCTTTTGTTATCTACT
Source organism: Myotis lucifugus (assembly GCF_000147115.1). Lineage (NCBI taxonomy): Eukaryota > Metazoa > Chordata > Mammalia > Chiroptera > Vespertilionidae > Myotis > Myotis lucifugus. The sequence continues at coordinate 14,780 of NW_005872119.1, forward strand.
AGAGGCCTGGTGCACGAATTCGTGCACAGGTGGGGGGTCCGTCGGCCTGGCCGGTGATCAAGGCCTATTGGGGGATCAGCCGGCTTGAGGGGGAGGGACTGCAGGAAGTTGGCCATAAACAATTCATGATTATGAACTTTAAGAAGGAACTAAAATGATGAATCTCAATATAATCACAATGCTTTGACATTCAAAAGTGTTTAATACATGGAATATTATTTTGGTACAGTTTCCTGATTTTTCGGGTATACTCTTCATTTATTTTGGAAAATAGTTCACTTGATAATAGTAACTGTCCATAGAATCTTTTAAAATAAGAATATCTGTTCCACTGGCAAATAGCTATTTTATTGGGTTTTAAATAATCTTTCTTTTTAAGGGTGTTGGGAAGACAACATTAGCCCGTCACATAGCACAAGAATGGAAATGTATTCGTGTAGAAGGTAAATTTTATTTCCCCCCCCCCAATATTTTAGTATAATAACTTTCAAATATTATACAATGAACACTCATATAACCTATCAATAGTCTGTGACTAACATTTTGCTTTATCACACATCACTATCAACCCAGTGAATTATCTTTATAATAGCGTCAAACATGTTTTGCCCTTTGGTAAGTCCTAGTTTTGTTCATAAAATTTAGGAGGGTTTATGAAGGGTCTTTGACTCCATTCTGTTGCTTCCAATTCTCTGATTTCATAATTTAGAACTGTTGAGGATATGTGTCTTTGGAGTGTCTTCCTATGAAAAATGAAAAGAGAAGAAACTCTCACAGCTGCTCTTGGGAATATTTTCCAGCACTTAATTATCTTCAGTGATAAATTTATTTTTTATTATTTATAAATTGACTTACATTCTTTGCAATATATAAGACAAGGATTGATGTCTTTATATATAAATATTCTGATAATCAATACAACTACTTATGGCCTCTTTGAAAAACAATTCATAAAAGTAGAAGCAATAGGCCAATATAAGAAAAAAAGAGTTTAACCTCATTGTTATTCAAAGAAATGCTAATTTAAATAACACCGATCCATATTTGCCTATCAAGTTGGCAGTAAATTTTTAAAGTTTCTACAGTCATTGTTTACAAGAATTTATGAAATGAACATTCCATGGGCTGTTAGTGAAATTGCAATTGAATACACTTTTGGAGAGAAACAATTCAATAAATATACACACAAAAACTTTAAAACAATAAAATAAAATTTCCTTTTTGATCAAAAAATTCATTTGTAGGAAATCTTAAAGAATATCAAGTGTTCCATAGATTATTAGCAGCTAGGGACATAATATAGCTCCTGGGTCCTCCCCTGTCATTTCTATCCCAGGACATTTTCCAGCAAGAGATGGAATATTTCCTCTTAAAAAGGAAACACTTGCCCAGCTGGTGTTGCTCAGTGGTTAAGCATTGACTCATAAACCAAGACGTCACAGCTTCAATTCCTGGTCTGGTCACATGCCTGGGCTGCAGGCTCGATCCCAAGTAGATGGTGTGCAGGAGGCAGCTGATCGATGTTTCTCTCTCTCTATCCCTCTCCCTTTCTCTCTCTAGAATCAATAAAAACATATTTTTAAAAAATAAATAAAAAGGAAACACATTATTCAAATTTCAGCTTTAGGACCCTTTTTCTATCAGTTTTTATCTATTTTATAATTTCTTGATGCATATTTCCCTTTTTTACAACCAGCATACAAAATTAATGGGCTCTGGATATAACGGTATGGTTATAAGTAATATAGTCCAGATACTTTTGTGCAATACTTCACAATTTCCAAATCATTATCATATACACAGCCTCATTTCATGCTCATATTCTTTTGCATATTATACAGGGCATAAGCGCCCGAGGCATGGTGGTGTTTAGGAAGTTAGCTTCCCCAAGGTGGCAGAGATGGGTTCTCTGTGGAAAATATTCTGCTGCTTCTACACTTGTGTATAAACATGCTTTGTACACTCTAAAGTGATACACAAATGTTAATCTTTGTTACCAGTTACAAAACACACAAATGCGTTTCTTAATTTGACAAATCTAATACCACTTTGTGCTAATATTTTGAATTCTTATTTCAGCTCTAACAATTTTGGAAGAACATATTGCCAATGAAACCGAAGCAGGAGTTATGGTAAACAAATCTAAATTTCAAAGTTATTATTTTTTTAAAGCTGTGTATCACAGGTATATTATACAGTAATGTAAAATATCTGTGCTTTTCTTAGTTGCAATCAATGCTGATGAGTGGTCAAAGCATTCCAGATGAACTTGTCATAAAGCTAATGTTGGAGAAGCTCAACTCCCTAGAAATCTCTCACTTTGGTATGTTTATTTCTGTGCATTGATGGTTATCAGAGCAGCCTTAAAACTGTGCTTTTCCCAGCCAGTGTGGCCCAATGGTTGAGCATGGGCCCATGAACCAGGAGGTCTGCTGGCTTCATCCCCAGTAGGGGGCGTGCAGGAGGCAGCCCATCGATGTTTCTCTCTCATATTTCTACCTCTCTATCCTTCTCCTTTCCTCTCTTTAAAAATCAATAAAAATATATTTTTTAAAAAATGCTCTGTCTGAGCAGAAGTAATTTCTGGAGTTGCTCTTTCTTTTGCCCTGGCACAGGTCCCAGAGCCTGAATTCAATCCAGCACTTCAGATAGTTTTGCTTATTTACTTGTTTTTATTTCTTATACTCTCCTTTTGTATGAATTAACTTTACATGATCCAATCTTCTTTTAGCACTGTGTTTTTCAACAAAAGCTTCAAAAAGCTGCTGTGATCCTCCTCGCAGTGCTGACAGCTTCTGCTGACTGCTTTCCCGTTCACCCTGGGTTTGATTACTAAGTCCTGTCAATGGGTTAATTAGGTTCCTCTGTATTAATCCACACTTCTCAGGCAGGAACGGAAACGAGAATAGCCCCAGCTTGTCCTCTGGCTCTAGTTATTGGCAGGCTTCAGTCTGTTCACCCAGCTTACCCCCTGACTGTGGACCCCAGAAGTCTCCCTGCATTCCAACAGGTGCTGACCAGGGGCTTTGGAATTGTCTGATGGGAGGGGTGAGCTGGGCCAGGCTTGAATTCAATCTAGGGTTGGGCAAGCTGCCCCATTCAGCACAGCACCCACCTTTGTGATGTGTCAGACCTGGACGTTAACACCAGCCATCAGCCCCCAGAGGAGGCACTGGTCAAAGCCTTGAAAACAAGTTCAAAAGAAGTTGCTAATCAAGTGAGGACTAGATTAACGACAGGAGCCAGACCAAACTAGGGGAGTGCTGAGACAGGAAAGCAAAAAAGCCAGAACAGCAGGAGGAGGCAAGCAGAGAAAGGCCCGGCTCTGGCTCCAGTTCCTGAGAAGGCACGGCTGCATGCATGGCTGTATTTTTGCAGTGGTGCCTTGGGCTCGCTTAAAGAGCCTCAAATAGAATGAATGCCTCAGGATGCCACCCCTCTTGCAGAGTGTTTCAAAGATAACAGCAGGAACACATAAGGAAGTGAAAGCCAAGTAGGAAACTAAGGATTATAGTAAAACAGGAGAGAATCATGCTAACACTCACATATCCAAACCCAAGATAACAGATCTCCCTTTCTGCTTAGGGTTGCTTCTCTGGACAGCGTCCAACGCATAGAGGCAAAAAGTAAAGTGAGAAAGCTTAGGAGAAACTGACACATTTAATGAGGTTTTGGATTACCATGAGAGTTGTTGATCTGATTTTTTTTTTTAAATAAAAGATTGTGATCGATATCTTCTTAAGTGGGGATTTTGAGGTTGGCTTATGAGACACATTTATTCATCTACCAACAGATGCTTAGTAGCTTTTTTTATTACACTACTCTAGGCATTGTATAGGATAGCAGTTCTCAAGATTCCATTACACTTACGAGAATTGTTGAGGCTCCAAAGGAGCTTTTACTTATGGGTTATATCTATCGGTATTTACCATATTAGAAATTAAAACTAGAACATGTTTAAAATATTTAAAAAACAGTTCCATGTTAACATAAATAGCATATTTTATAAACATAATTATATTATTCAAAGCACAATATTTGGTGATATTTTATTTTTGCAAATTTCTTTAATGTCTGGCATAAGAGAAGACCTAGCTGAATTCTCACATCTGCCTTTGCTTAGTTTGTTGCAATATATTGTTTTTGTTGAAGTACATGAAGAAAATCCAGCTTCACACAATGGTAATTGGAAAAGGAAGGGTATTTTAATGGTCTTTAGGATAATTGTGGATATTCTTGATCCTACACCAAAACTTGATAAGGAGCCCTGGCCAGTTTCTCAATGGTTAGAGCATTGGCCCATGGACCCGAAGGGTCTCAGATTTGATTCCCTGTCAAGGGCAGTACCTCTGTTGCAGGTTCCATCCCCTGCATTAGTGTTCATCAGAAATTAGATGACATTTTGTAAAGCAATAATAATAATTCCATGCTCTCACATGGGTAATATAAAACTTTAAAAATCATATTTTACTCTACAGGTTATATTATCACTGAAATACCAACACTTCCACAGGATGCCATGACTACTTTACAGCAAATAACCTTAATTAAAAATCTAGATTTGAAACCTGATATTATAATCAATATTAAGGTAAGAAGTTGTTTTCTAGTATAGTTAACCATTCTTTTTGATGGAAGTGAAGTTAAAGGACTGTTTATAAAAATTTTAAGTAATTAGGGAAATAACTAATTTATGCATCAGTCATAGGGACTGAGCTATACACTCTTAAACCTCTGTGCTTTTGCACCTGCAGCTCTAATCACAGTGGACACCTCCTTGCCTCTTGTCATCCTTTGAAAGTTAGTCAGACATCATCTCTTCAGAACTTCCCCCCAGGGTGACCCCTATACACCAACACACCCATTAACTAATTCATTCTCTCTCCCCACTTCCCCAACACATTACTACAGGAAAGTTAAATACATCTCTGATGACCATTCACATTAATCTCATCTCTCTATCACATTACCTCACTATATTGTCATTGACTATTTTCCTTCCGGACTCGGCCTTACTTGAAGGCAGGGGCCATGTCTTACATAAATTAGCTCAATATCTGGCACCTAGTTGACACCGAATACGTCTTCTAGTTAAATAAAATAAAAGAACAAACAAATGATTTGGACACATGAATGTTAAAGAACTAGATTGATTAAGAATCAAGGCTGGCTCCTGTTCCCAATTCTCTCCTTTCTCATTGGTAAGCACATTTAGGAACCTCAATTCCTCTTTACAAAGATGATGATAACTGCCTCATGAGGTTTTGATAAGAATACAGTGAGGTGAGGACTACTTGTTTATATAAAAATGAATGATGCCCTAGCTGGTTTGGCTCAGTGGATAGAGCATCAGCCTGCGGAGTGAAGGGTTCAAGGTTCGATTCCAGTCAAGGGCACATGCCTGGGTTGTGGGCTTGGTCCCCTGTGGGGGGTGCGTGCAGGAGGCAGCCGGTCAATAACTCTCTCTCATCATTGATGTCTCTGTCTCTCTCTCCCTCTCCCTTCCTCTCTGAAATCAATAGAAATATATATATTTTTAAAAAGAAAGAAAAGAAAATGAATGATAAGCTTTTGTATTCATACCCTGCCTGATTCTCCAAAAGGCTTGACAGCTCAAAATAAATTAGATGGTTCTCAGCTCAGGTGTTGGGATCCAGTGGTGTGTGGAGGTCAGCGTGAGAGAGGTGGCATTGCAGTGCTGAGCACACAGCCCCAGCCACAGGTCATGGTCAGAGACTAATCGAAATCCCTGTGATCTTGAGACTGTCACATACGTGAACATGTGTGTAATAGAGAGAAGAAAATATCTCAAACAATTAACTGAAGCCAAATATAATGTCTAAGCCATGGAAAAGATAGATTGTATAGGAAGTTTAAAACGTGGTAGAACAAGAGCACAAAGGCTATAGTGCCAAATGCTTACTAAATTTCGGGCATCAATTTGGTTCTAAGTTTGATGAGCCAGAGTAGAAGGGGAAGTGTGGCCAGTTACATAAAATTCACATTGACCATGAAAAGACAAGCGAGCCATTCCTCAGGAAAAACGAGTCCTATTAAAAAGGAGAGAAATATCTTACATGGATCTTACTGTAAGCGATTGTTAATGCAGAGAATGAAGTCCTGAACCCCATTTATAAGTGTGATAGTGAGTGCCCATGGCAGTTTCTGCAGTGCAATCAGAGGGCCTAATGTGAGACCGAACTCAGCACAACACACAGTACATGATGGTTTAGTCCAGTGGTTCTCAACCTTCCTAATTCTGCGACCCTTTAATACAGTTCCTCATGTTGTGGTGACCCCCAACCATAAAATTATTTTTGTTGCTACTTCATAACTGTAATTTTGCGACTGTTATGAATCGTAATGTAAATATCTGATATGCAGGATGTATTTTCATTGTTACAAATTGAACATAATTAAAGCATAGTGATTAATCACAAAAACAATATGTAATTATATATGTGTTTTCCGATGGTCTTAGGCGACCCCTGTGAAAGGGTCGTTCGACTCCCAAAGGGGCCGCGACCCACAGGTTGGCGACCCACAGGTTGAGAACCGCTGGTTTAGTCTTATTTGGGAACAAAACCTGGAATTTCTAGAGCAGAAGTTCTTAGCCTGGGATCCATAACTCCTTCAGCATCTATGAACCTCCTGAAATCACGTACAAAATTTTATGTGTATGTGCATTTTTATGAAATAAAAGCCTATGTCTTTCATCATATTCTAAAGAGTCTGTACTACAAATATATATATATATATGGTTATATGGTTAAGGGCCAGTGATCTCCTGCAGCAGTGGTTCTCACAGTATGGTTTCCAAACCAACTGCATCAGCAGCACTCAGAAGCTTGTTAGAAGTGCATATTCCTGATGTATACCTGAAACTAATGTAAAATAATATTGAATGTCAACTGTAATTGAAAATTTAAAAAAAAAAAGAAAGAAATCAAATTCTGTGGCCCCACCTCCAAACTACGAGTCAAAAACTCTGGGGATGGCATCCAGCTACCTGTTGAAAAGTCCTTTAGGTGACCGCTGAGGTTTGAGGACCACTGCTCAGAGGCACGTCCTTCGGACTGACCCCTTGTTAATCAGTTTCTACAAGTGAAAACAGGAGGCAACTCAAGGCAATAGTCTTTGTCAAGGACCCGCAATGTGGGTATTCTGAGTTGTTGAATAAGAGCATAAACATTTTAAAAATTACCTGAACGGGTTGAGATTTTTTTGTGAAAGATTTGGAAGCCTAAATAGAAGTCTTGCCTCAATAAATAGCCCTCCCATTGCCACATAGCGGGGGCCTGAAGAAATCAGAAAATGAGCAAGGAAGGTCCTAAAGTTTCTTGCCTTCTTTGTTTCTCAAAGATGTGGTACATGAACTGTCACATGAGAGTCACTGAGAATGCTTTTTAGAATGTCTAAGCCTCACTCCAGATTTAAATCACACGGGGGAGCAGGAATTTCTGTTTACAATTCCCTATATACAGTTACACCATAATGTTTGAGACCACAATGATAAACCAGAGTTTTTTATCCTAAAAATTATTCAGAGCAGGATATGTAGCCCTAAACCCTATTATCATTATTAATGTGCCACAGAACATGGGCTATGGACCAGAAGCCTGGCTCCAAGTTGTGGTTTGCCCTCATGACATTGTGATCTGAGACCAAAGTCAACCTGCCAGTGCATTTCTTCTCTGATCAGCAGAATGGCTTTAATCATAATATGGGATTACTTCTCTTACACGATTAGTTTGAGAATTGAGTCAAATATCACACATGGGAAAGCACTTTGAAAGAAGGAAATTACTTATAGACTTTGGTTTTGGTTTGTTTCTCTTTACTATCCAGACTCAGTTTTCTCATTTACAAAATGAAAAGTTTGGACTAGAATAAATGACCTTTCAGGTCCCATTAATGATTGGCATTTTATAAAATACTTCACCCATAAAACTGTAAATATTGTCAATGCACAGTATACCTTTTGGTTGAAAATATGTGGATATTCCCCCATTTTTCTCCATTCTCATCCTTTTCTTAACTTTTTTCAACTTGACATTTAATATCATTTTCTACTAGTGGAATGGTGCACGAATTTGTGCACATTGAAAGGAAATTAATTAGAAGAAATATTTTAATATCTCTATTCCCCCTTTCTCTATAACAGAAGTGTCAACCAAATTCACAATCAACAATGACAGATCAAAACACACACGTGTGATTGGCGCCAGAGAGAGCTTTAAATATATAGATAAACTTGCTTAATTAGACCTGGTTTCTGATTTAGCTAAACTTTTTCCAGCCCAGTGAAGCACCCCAACTTCTCTTTCAGGTAATTGTCAGCAACACAGCAGTAAATATCAACACGAAGCAGATTATTATTGTAGATCACGCAGGGAGAACAAAGGGTAAAATATTTAACTGTAGCAGTCTTTGATTATATTCTGCACAGTGAGAAAACCTGAAGTCATTTTCAAGGTCCACCATTTCTTACTTTTCAGTCGGGTCAAGTTTCTAAGCTTTCTAAATCTCCATTTTCCAGCCTGACTGGTTTGGCTCAGTGGATAGAGCGTCGGCCTGTGGACTGAAGGGTCCCAGGTTCGATTCCGGTCAAGGGCATGTACCTTGGTTGCGGGCACATCCCCAGTAGGAGGTGTGCAGGAGGCAGCTGATCAATGTTTCTCTCTCATTGATGTTTCTAACTCTCTATCCCTCTCCCTTCCTCTCTGTAAAAAAATCAATAAAATATATTTTAAAAAAAACAAATCTCCATTTTCCAGCTAATGAAAAGAAAATAGGATTCTACCAAGTCTCTTATCTACCTACTCCAGGATTTCTGTGAGGATCAAATGAGATGAAGCATGGAAAATCGCTTCACAGACATTTGGTTAAAGTGTAAAATGTTTGTACCTGGCTATAAAGCAAGTCAGGTTCTTGGGCTAAAGAAACTCCAAAGAGGCTGGTCACTAGGGAGAGGAAGCTGGGCGTTGCTACATGATGTCATTACCCAGCGCCCACAGTGACTGTTTCCCGGCTGGGCTGGGCTGTGGGCCACATTTTGCACCATGGAGTCTTGGCAGCGTTGGCTGCGATTTGGTGGGGTGCCACTGTGGGGTGGTGGCAGGGACAGTGTCCCACTCGGGGGAAGCCGAGTGTTGCTTTGTGGGCACCAGGTACATGGTGCCTTTTCTCTGTAAATGGCCAGTGCGCGTCACAGCAGCTCCTGCTTTGAGCGTCTGCCCCCTGGTGGTCAGTGCGTGTCATAGTGACCAGTTGAATGGTCGGACACTTAGCGTATTAGCCTTTTATATATATAGATTAGTTTCAGATGTCCAGCATAGTGGTTAGACATTTATACAATTTATGAAATGATCTCTCCAATAAGTCTAGTACCCACCTGACATCATACATAGTTATTACAATATTATTAACTATATTCCCTATGCTGTACCTTACATCCCTGTGACTGGTTTCTAACTACCAATGTATCTACCAATTTGTACTTCTTACTCCCTTCATCTTTTTCACCCAACCCCCCCCCCCAACTCCTCTCCCTTCTAGCAACCATCAGTTTGTTCTCTGTATCTATGAGTCTGTTTCTGTTTTGTTTGTTTGTTTGGTCTTTTGATTCCACATATAAGTGAAATCATATGGTATTTGTCATTCTCTGTTACTTCTTTCACTTAGCATAATATCCTCTAAGTCAGTGGTTCTCAACCTTGGCTGCACATTAGAATCACCTGGGAATCTTTTTTTTTTTTTTTTTATTGATTTTTTACAGAGAGGAAGGGAGAGAGATAGAGAGTTAGAAACATCAATGAGAGAGAAACATCGATCAGCTGCCTCCCGCACATCTCCCACTGGGGATGTGCCCGCAACCCAGGCACATGCCCCTGACCGGAATCGAACCTGGGACCCTTCAGTCCGCAGGCCGACGCTCTATCCACTGAGCCAAACCGGTTTCGGCGGGAATCTTTTTTAAATCCTGATTTCTGGGCCTCATCCTCCGGAAATTCTGTTTCTTTGTTACTAATGTTGTGGCCTTACCCCATAACAAAGAAACAGAATTTCCGGAGAATGAGGCCTAGAAATCAGGATTTTAAAAAGATTCCCAGGTGATTCTAATGTGCAGCCAGGTTGAGAACCACTGCTCTAA
>NW_005872119.1:25032-90933 GCF_000147115.1 Myotis lucifugus
TCTTATATATATATATATATATACCACATCTTCTTTCCCTCATGAAATTAATTTGACAGAATCTTTCTGTGCAGGCTAAACTGACTTTCTACTGTATTTCTATAACTCTGTTTACTGTTTGTCTAACCCTCTTTGTTATCTTAAAACTTCTGACATTTATTACATATATTAATTTTGGATAAAGAAAATTGTTGGTGGGGGAGGGTTGGGAGAGGTCAATGGAGGAAAAAGGAGGCATGTAATACTTTCAACAAAAAAAAAAAATTTTTTTTAAAGAACAAAAAACAAACAAAAAATGTTGACATACCATAAAGGTTGTTTATATAATGAAACCTGGCACAAAATAACACTTAAAATACGACATTTGCTTGGGGTTTTAAAGAATTTTTTGGTTTATGTGTTGCGTAATATATGAATAGGAAGTAAAAGCATATTCAACATGTTTTAAATGATTACTAATGTTCCTTAGTGCCCTGACTATGATCTATGCCAAAAAGTTTCTGGGCAAAGGCAGCACAGTACTACCGGGTACATATACTCAAGAGAGCAGTGGGATCCGGAAGTCATCGAGAATCGAAGGAAAAAGAAGAAAGAAGCCCATAAAGAAGTAAGAGGAGAAGAGGAAGGGGAAGAAGAGGAAGAGCAAGAAGAAGAAGAGGTAATATCCCCGTACCATATGCTGTACTTTTTAACATTCATGAGAATTACATTAAATGATCGCATGGATAACAGAAAATAGCAGATCTTACATAAAATAATAATAGGATAATAAGTATGATACTGAACATTTTCAGGCCTTGGGCTGAGAACTTTTACATGGGTCATTCCCGCTGCCTTGAAATATTATTTTCCAGAAATCTGTGTGGCTCTCTCCCTCGTTTCCTTCTGGGTTCTACTCAACTATTACTTCTTCCAGGAACTCTTCCATGACCACTGGATTAAAATAGCACCTTCTCCCATGATTCTCCATTCCCTCTATCCTGCATTATCCTTCTTCCTCGTACTGAACACCGCCTAACCTGTTATCTGTTCATTTGTCTACTTGTTTATGCTCTTCGTGCCCCAACTGGAATGCATGGTCCATTATCCCCAGCGACTTAGTTGGTTTTATTCACTTTAGTATTTCAGGTTCCTAGAGCTGCTTGCACATAGTGGGCACCCGATCAATCTTTACTGAATGAGTGACTGAATGAACTAGTAGCTCAGGTTTTCAAAGGAAATCTAATTTCTTTATTTTGTCTCTAAAAAGATGATGTTCTTTTCCTGCTGTTCCATACTCATTGAGAAGTACAAAGAAATTACTAAATACCAAAGTCAATCTCAAGTTTTATTCCATCTGATAAGGGCCCCATAAGGTGTTTAATCTCTCTTAAATAAAAATCCTCAGACTTTAATTTTCCCTTCTGTCTGCTTCTCACACCAAAATGGCATCTAGATGTAAGGAGGGAGGGATGTGGCTTATAAATTAAATAATCATTAACATAAAGATATTTAAAATCTTTTATTTTCCTTTTAGGCATTTATTGCCGAAATGCAGGTGGTAGCTGAAATTCTTCAACATTTAGTTCAGAGGCCAGAGGATTATTTGGAAAATATTGAGACCATCGTTAAACTTTATAAGGATATGATTCTTCATGCTTTAGAAGTAAGAACAAGATATATTGCTAAAAATGGGAATATAGATATTGTGTTCTATCGCTAGTTAAGTAGCTCTCACACTTATTCACCCCCATATGTCATCTTTCTGGTTCTCCTCCACTTGAATTTGGTAGAATGCTATTAGAATAAGGCTTCCTTCCCAAAGGCTGTCTCACAAAACAATATTATTTTACTCTTATAAAGCATCAGTGTTGCTGAAACATGATAAATGGACTGCATTTTTTCAAAAGTTACTAGGGGATTCATATATGGTTGGAGATTGGAAAACCCATGCTAACAGACTATTTTTGTGAAATCATTTTCAATCTGTAATTTATGGGTTTATCAAAACAAATGTACACTTAAGGTACATCTTTTATTTAAATTGCAATCTAAAGAAGCATTACCCCATTACCCCCAGATTGGTTTCTGTGAGTACCCTATTCAAAGTTGGTTATATGTAAACATGATAAAGCCATCATTTTTGTAATAAAAAACTTTTAATTATTTAGCATTAAAAATATGATTATTAAGATTACAATTATGTGAAAAACATATTTTATATGGCCAAAAATCCAGGGGAGATAGCCAAATTTGTGTTGAAAATTTATTCAACAAGAATAAATTTATTAAACTTGGGTATTTGGCTAGACATCATGCTAAGCAACAACAAAAATAAATAAAAAACAAGTCTTCAAGTTGCCTCTTCCCATCGGATAGAGAAACTAAAATACTTTGTTTTATGCTGTTTTATAATGTTCATATATTTTAAAGACAAATATGTGGATCATTTTAATTCTCATGATCTACCCCCCAAAATGAGAAATGTAATTGTTTCTCCTGTATATCTTTTATTCCTCTCTTCCTCCTCTCTGTCCATGGCCTTTACACATAGCTTCTTAACAGTCATTTACATGTCTGTGTATAACATTCTTTCCTCCTGCATAGTCCCTAACACATTGCAGGCCGATCACAAGCATTCTCGTGTTTTCATATGACACAGTGTTTTACATAAATGTTAAAGGCACGTCTTAAAATTGCATTTTGAAGTTATTTATTACATGTTATGACAAGCTAATATCTTTTGAAAGTATGATACTTTGTAAAACGTTTTTTGTACTCGTTCAATAGAAACTTATCTGGCCACTGGGTAAAGCCAGCCATAAAACTACTGGTGCACAATGTGTTAAGTGGTTGGCACTGTGTATGAAATAAAGCATAATTAAAATCAGATTCCGAAAATTAGAAAACTGTATTTACAGGGGAAAATAAGCAGAGCTAGTCTCTTCAAGGGCTGGGACAAGGTCTTACATACTAGCATCACCGATGCCCAGTGCAGTGCCCAAAGAATGGCAAGTGGTAAATGCTTAACAGATGTTCAGCCGAACAAGTGATGAGATCACAAAGGAAAAAAACGATAGCTTCAATTTCATTACATGTAAGACTTCGAGAAATAAAAAAATTAAAAACCTTACTCAAAAGATAACCTGGAAATATACCCACATCAATTATGAAAAAGTCATAGAAATGATTGTTTTTAACCTGTAAGTTCTCACCCTTCTGAGATAAATAGACCACAAATATGAGCAGACAGTTCACAAAAATGAAAGGCAAAAGAGTAACAGGCCTCTCGAAAATTTTTCAGCTTCTCTGATTATGAAGAAATGCTAATCTAAATAGTGAAGTATCATTTTCATGATCAAAGTTTAGAAGATGAACCAGGAATAAGACGTCCTAATGCTAGCGAGAATATGGTAAAGCAAACACCCATACCCTGCTGAAAGGAATAGAAGTCAGTATGGTCATTTTGAATAGCTTGAGCACTGACAACAACATACATTATGTCATGTGTAACACAATTTAGACTTCAAGATTTCCTCATAGTATATTAAGATTCTGCTCTTGTATTCAGTTTTCCCAGTGATCCTAGATTATAAGGTTTCTTTTCTATTATCTGTAGGAAATAATGGCTGAACACAATCCCCAGTATTTCATTGAGCTTGATGGAAATAAGCCCCCAGAGGACCTCTTTAACGTGAGTGCAATTTTTAATAAAAATATCCCACAGTTTAGAAAATCAAAAAGTTGTTGACTGGCTTGTACTTATTTTAATGACTATCAGAAAGATATTTACATGTTTAACCATTTATTGTTTGAAACACTTATTTTGACACTTAAAAATTTGGTGTTGTATTTATTCATTTTGTTTATATTAAAATCAAAACTACACTTAAATCTAAAATCTCTGTATGGCAAAAATTGCCTCAAAGAAAAGTTAAAGCAAATAGCAGCCAATAAGCTCATGATGATGCTCAACATGAGTCATTAGAGAAATGCAAAACAAAGCCATAATGAAATACCACTTCACACCCACTAAGACGGCTGAAATTAAAAAACAACAACAAAAATAGGCACTGACAAGTGTTGGCAAGGTTGTGGAAAAATTGGAACCCTCATACATTGCTGTTGGGCTTGTAAATTGGTGTGGCAGAAGGGCAGAAGCTAGTCTGGTGAGAGATAATCTGAAATTATTTGAAAATTGAAAGTCAAAGGATGAGCAGCTGGAAGGATGGATTTGACGTTACTGAGAGGGGAAGACTGGGAGGAGTGCGTTTGAGTTGGAGTGGGTGTGATAGTGGGTCATGAGTTTTATCTTGCATGTTTAAAACTGAGGTGACTATTAGGTATCTGTGAGATAATAGAAAATATATATGGGTCTCTGCACCTGGTTCCTGGCACAGAGCTCCCAAATGTTTGCAGTTTCCTAAGAGATAAGAGCACTAGAAGCATCTTTGATTCTTTTGAGGTGACTCTGAGTCAGCTCCCGGATGGCCCCTGGATGGTGGGTGGGCACCTAAAGGACTAGTTTGTTAACGGACATGATAAAGGATCCAGATGAACGGCCAGATGGAGAGATACATAGGGTGGGGTCTGAGAGGGTCCCGGGCTCAGGAGCTTCTGTCCCCGTGGAGTTGGGGTGTGTCAACCTCCTGGTGTAGACATGTTCGCCAACCTGGAAGCCCAAACCTCATACTGTTGGGATTTTCTGGAGGCTTTTTTGCACAGGCATGACTAATTAATAACTCTGTTTTAGCCCATCTCCCTTCTCTGGAGGATAAGGGATGAGCTGAAAATTCCAAGCTGCTCTTATCTTTCTCTCACATCCTACATTCAATCCATCAAGCATACATAGCCGGCTTCTGCTTCAAAATGTATTCAAAATTTGAGTACTTTTTGCAACACACTTTCCTCAACTCTAAGGCAGAAACTCCAGTAGGTCTGGTTGAAACTTGCCAAGCCTGTTAAGGCCCCATTTGGCATGGGACCCTAGCCCTTCTGCCCACATTCCACTGGCCAAACCAAGTTCCATGGAGAAGCTCAACACCAATGGGGTAGGGAGTGTACTTTACCCAACATGAACTAGGGAACAAGCAAGGGAAGGGAGGGGAGGGTGAACTGTGAACTCACAATACAATCTACCACAGATTACCATGTACCATCAGGACTTTGTCTACCTCACCCTCTCTCATCTCAGACTCTATGTTTCAAATTCTTCCACAGAGTGTCTGTATTAGTTGCTTAGTGCTGCCATAACCAAGTACCATAAACTAGGTGGTTTAAAATGACAGGAATTTATTCTCTCAGAGTTCCGGAGGCCAGAAGTCCAAAATCAGCGTGTTGGCAGGGTCATGCTCCCTCCAAAGCCTCTAGTGGAGGATCCATCCTTGCCTCTTCTGCCTTCTGGTAGCCCCAGGCCTCCCTTGGCTTGTGGCAGCATAACTCCAGCGTCTGCCTCTGTCTTCACATGGCTGTCTTCCCTCCGCCCGAAGAGGTCCCGTAGAGCTAGGCCTCTAAGGACATGAATATATGAGGACCAGAGGGAGGACTGTTATGGGTTGAATTGTGTCCCCCCAAAAAGATATGTTGACGTCTTAACCTCATATGAATGTGACTTTATTTGGAAATAGGATCTTTTCAGGTATAATCAAGTTAAGATGGGGTCATACTGAAGTGCAGTGACCCCTATTGCAATGTGACTGGTGTCCTTATAAGAGAAGAGACTCAGTCACACAGGGAGAAGTTGGCTATGTGACAACAAAGGCAGGGGTTGGGGTGATGCATCTATAAGACAAGGAGCACCATAGATTACCAGCAAACAACCAGAAGCTAGGAAGAAGTAAGGATGTATTCTACTCATGAGCTCGTCACTTTTTCAGAATATTTGAAATCCTCAAATGCCAGTTTGAACAATGTATTTAAAGATCTGTTCCTTCAATTTAGACGGTCATAGAGCGTCTTAAATATCTGAACCTAAGAAGAGCAGCTGTTTTAACTAAACTTCAGAGTGCAGAGGAAGAACTGAATGATGCAATGGACAATGTAAGTTATTTTTAACTGTTTGAAAGTGAACCTTCTTACTATATATTGTTACCTTAATTTGTATCCAAGGTTTAAAAGGAGTTTTGGAATGCCTCTTCTAAAAATGAATTTGATTTCTGGGAAGAAGCTGTAATATTATCACAATATTCTTATAGATACCAAACACAACAAAACAAAAGTTATGAAACAAAGAGAAACAATAAAAGCAGAACAACCAAATCACAGGACTAATGAGAAAGAAGAAACCAAGTTCACTTTTAAAATTTTGCAGCACCAGAGAAAGCAGAGACATAAAAGCCCTGAACTCTATAAGCACTCATTCATTTCTTCAGTCATTCAACCAGCATTTTGGAATAATTGCTGTGTTCCAGGCACTGATGTACTGTGCATATGATGGTGATCAAATTATAAATGCTAAGTGCTAAGGGGGCCACAGGGCTTTAACTGGAGATTTAATCTTACTGGAAAGTTCAGTTTCCCCTATATGAATAGAAATTAAAAAAACAAAACACCTGAATTTTAAATCGATGACATAATTCAAATAAAGCAATCTTTGAAGGAAGGTCCTTATGTTATCCTGTGACATGTGATCCCTAGATCTTCATGGGTAAACGTAGCTGGAATATGTGCTGGGACTTCAGTAAACAAACGGGTGCTGAAAGGGAAGACAGGGCCTGAGGAGCACAGAGGCTGTGTTCTGAGCCCCCTCTTTGAGGTCATCAATGAAGGAAAAATTTAAAGGACCCATAAAATTGGAGGAATTTCCCAGCTGGAAAGGTTGTCCTTAGAAATGATTGCCTATGTTTATAGTTCATATGACATATGACTAAGGATGCCTGCCCTCTCCTTCACAAACGGGCAGAAGTTGTGACTGTGTACAACGGAGTCACTATTTATATGCCTCAAGCCGTGTTTCTCCCTGGCAGTCCAGACCACCTCCCAAGAGTCACCTGGGCAGCTTCCCGCAAATACAGATTCCGGAGGCCCACATCCCAGAATGACTGAACCGGAATGTCTGTCTGTAGGTGGGAACTGGAAATGTATTTTTACAACATCCAGAGAAGATGTCCATCCCCGCTTAAGTTTGAGGAACCCCACTTTAAAGTTTGGGACACTCAGGAACCCTGGCTTATCATGCTTGATAAATCTTGAAGTTTCTGCACGTTTTGAAGGACTTTAGGTGGGTGCCCTTCAGCTAAAGGCAGGTGAGCTTTAGAAAATCAATATAAAGGAGTTGGATATAAAGGACTTAAATCTCCAAAGGTGATTTATAAATGGCTAATGAACACACGAATAGAATCTCAAATCACTAGTCATTGGGGAAATACAAATCAAAACTCCAAGATTACCACCATTAAGTATTAAAAAGTACATATATGTATGTGTATCCAAGAAATGGAAAATAACAGGTATTGTCGAGGATGGTGCAGCTCCTGTGTAAAACAGTTTGGTATTTTCTCAAAATATTAAACATAAATTTACCATCAGAACCAGAAATTTTACTCCTATGGATATACCCAAAAGAAGTGAAAGCAAGGACTCACAGGTATTTATACACCAATATTCATAGCAAATAGCAAGGAGGTGAAACAACCCAAATGCCTACCAATGGACATGTGGATAAACAAAGTGTGGTATGTAGACACAATGGAATATTATTCAGTCTTAAAAAGGAAATTAAATTCTGATACATGCTAAAACATCGATGAACCTTGAAAACATTTGTGCTGGCAAAATGAGCCAGAAACAGAAGACAGATACTGTGTAATTACACTTGGGCACCTACCAGTGGTTGGCAAACTGCGGCTTGGCAAACCTGGCTCGCGAGCCACATGCGGCTCTATGGCCCCTTGAGTGTGGCTCTTCCACAAAATACCGGCTCTTCCACAAAATACCGACTTCTGAGCATGGGCCACGAAGTTTCAATCGCACTGTATGTGTGCGCCTGCACATGGTATTTTGTGGAAGAGCCACACTCAAGGGGCCAAAGAGCCGCACGTGGCTCGCGAGCCTCGGTTTGCTGACCACGGACCTAGACTAGGCAAATTCAAAGGAGCAGAACGTAAAACAGAGATTACCAGGGGCTTCGGGGAGAAGGAGAAGGGGACATTACTGTTTAATAGGTGCCGAGTTTCTGTTTGGGTTTTTGAAAAAGCTCTGGAAATGGAGTGGTGATAGTTGCACAACATTTTGAGTGTATTTAATGCCACTGCATTGTACACTTACTATCGTTAAAATGGTAAATGTTAGGTTATATATGATTTACCACAGTTAAAAAAAATTTTTTTAAACCAAAAACATCCTTGCAGATTCTACTATGCAGCCAGGGTGAGAACCACTGGCATAGAGGGGTGAGAGGCACAGGACCTCAGTGTGAACTGGAACCTGCTGGCGAAGAAGTGTGAGAGCTGACACGTTTGATGTGCTGTGAGAGAGGAGTGGGGTGGGGGTGGGGTGGGCGTGAGAGTTTGTGGTGGGAGGAAGGGCAGGGCAGCCTGGCATCCAGCACAGTAGACAGTGACAGGACCGGTTTTCAAATCAGGCAGATTTGAATTCCAGATCTACAGCCTATCAGCCTGTGACTTTGCTTAACCTTATCTTTTTTTAAAAATATATATATTTTATTGATTTTTTTTACAGAGAGGAAGGGAGAGGGATAGAGAGTTAGAAACATCGATGAGAGAGAGAGAAACATCGTTCAGCTGCCTGCACACCCCCTACTGGGGATGTTGCCCGAAACCAAGGTACATGCCCTTAGACCGGAATCGAACCTGGGACCTTTCAGTCCGCAGGCCGACGCTCTATCCACTGAGCCAAACTGGTCAGGGCTTAACCTTACCTTTTGTTCAATTGTTTGAAAAAGGGAGGCTATCCCCTACCACATGGTGTCATTATAAGTATTATATAAAATGACGCTTGTAAAATGCCTAAAACCAATGGTAATATTCAAAATAGCTAACATCTATCTTGAAGGGGCAAGGCTGGCTTCATGGGCTAGCGACCTGTGCGGTCACATGAGCCCCATGCTTAGAAGGGCCCCACAATTAGTTTAATGCTGAGCTGTCAGTCTTGAGATGTTTAATCACTTTAGAACAAAGGCTCTGCATTTTTATTTTGTGCTGGGCCCAGCAAGTTAGCTGAGCTGTGCAGGGTCATTCACCCAATCACAACAGAGCTGGCAGCAGCGCCGAGGAGCCTCGGCTGTGCCAGGCATTAACCGGGTAGCTGCTGGATCACGGAAGGGTCCAGAGGTTCCTCAGCTAGAGGCTCAGTGGGAGGCGAGCTTGAGTGTAGTGGCTATAACTGTCGACTTTCCTGTGCCTCCTCTCACCGTGGCTGGGTCTGGGGTCCCTCTTACAAGATCCTCTGGTCCAGTCTCTCCAAATATGAAGCCTCTGGTTGCAGAAGAGGTGGTGGGGGGTGGGGCTGAGGGACAGAGTTGGCTGACTCAGAGTGAGATGGAGAGTGGCGTTGGCCACTAGCACCTCCTTTTAAAGATCTGCGGCCAGTCTCCCTATCTTCTGCTGTCCATTCCCCATCTTCGGAGGTGCCTAGTGTCAACAGGTCATGAGCTTCTGGAGGATTCTGAAGAGTGAATGAACTTGATCCTTGTTGTCCCCACCCCAACCCCTCCCACACACACCCATCCCTGTCGCCACACTGAGCCTTTAGCTTTTTCTGATCTAAGTCAGCGACCACTCATCCATCTGCTTTCTAGCTACAAAAATGTGTAGCCGTGGAGGGTCCGCTATCACTTCCTCCGGTCTCTTCTCCCAGTCAGTGTCCTTGTGAGTCTATTCCTGTGTTCATTCCCCTGCTGTCATTTTCACGAGGTTTTAGGGAAGCAGCAAGCACAAATGCATGTGTTATCTGCCTTGTTAAGCAGAGGGAGTCTGATAGTTTTTAAGACTCTAACATCCAGCTTATTTGAAAGCTCATCTTCTGGTAGCCCCTCAGCACCTGTACACATGTGGCTTCAGAAACATGGTCGGCTATCAAAACATTTTTCCCAAGTTGGGACAGGAAATAAGGATGATAAGGAAAGAGTGACTGCCTCCTGACTGGTCTGAGTACATCTCGGTCCCTAGCTCATCTGTGGATTCCATGGAGAAGGGGCGGGGAGAAGGAGGGCCACCAACAAGGTTCTCAGTCTCATGTAGCTCCCCTACGCATTGACAGTTTCCTTTGCACTTAGCTACTTCTCCTAGCCTTCAGGTGGGGACACTCATGCAACATCTCTGTACTGTGCCTGCCTCTTTGCTCTGGGATGCTGCAGTGGTCCAGGCAAGACCATAGCTCCCACTCTCATCTATCCTCCACAGTCAACTCTGGAGCAAGCAGCTAATGTAAGATCCACATCTGAAGGTGGGAGGGAGCCAACGTGGACCCTGTCACCCTTGGCAGTTGCCCACCAAGCCTTCTCTCCCCAGTTCTCTTGTCCCTGCTAAGGTAGCCCAAGGACAGTGAACCTTTCAGTAATCTGCAGCCTGTAGAGAAGTAGTTAACTTCTCTGGAGATCATCAACAGAAAGAATTGCTGAGGGCAACTTTACATTCTAGGAAGAGCTAAATAAATGCAAAAATAATTTGTATATAGCATCTTACTATTTAAAAACTTAGGTAAATTGACTAAGAATTTGGTACATTTTCAAATCCTTTCAATAATAATTTTTTCAGTATCTGTTTTCTGAGATCATAGAAAACGCTCTAGCTAGCTTATGCTCATTCTACCTTATAAGAGAAAATGCTCAGTAAAATTCAAACAAGGTCTTATAACAGAAATGAAAACTATATGCCTATTAAATCTTGGACAAGTACAGAATGGTTGCAATTAAGAAAAAAAGCCAAAATTTGCTTTCTAAATTATTTCTTAGAAAGTTACAGCACTATCAAATAAGAAATGAAATAATGCCATTGGTTTCAGCAAAACTTATGCCCACATATTTAATGTTTTTAATATTTGCTTTTAATAGGATGAGCTGTTTCGTACTCTTGCATCTTATAAACTTATTGCACCAAGATATAGATGGCGGAGAAGCAGATGGGGACGCTCATGTCCTGTGACTTTAAAAGAAGGTAACGTTTATCCAGGAATGGCTGACCTTTCTGTGAGGTAAGTAACAATTTTCAGAACTTAATTTCAAAACTTCCCCATATCTCTTTTCAGTTGTTTATGATGGTGCTGTATTTTAAGTTTTCTAGGTAAAATGTACTGTCTGGCATCAGAAGAAACATTAAAAGCATTTTTATTGAACCCACGTCCCTATCTTCTCCCACCAATGCCTGCACCACCATTCAAAGTATTTGTATTTGGACCTCCATCTTCAGGGAAAACAACACTTTGCAATTTGCTTGCAGAACATTACAAAGGAAAGGTAGCTACTTATGCTAGCTAGCTGGCTAGCTTTCTACCTATTTAAACTTGATTATAATTTGTAGGATTTGTGAATTTGTAGGATTTGTACTGACTTTTCTTAATTTTACACTGTCATTTGGGTAATTGTCCTTTGGGCTTGGAGTGGGAAAGGCATCCCCCTTGCTGTTCATTGTCGCTTCCAGACCATAGCCCCTCCCTGCTTCCCCAAAGCCCCAGATTTGACTGTTAGGTCGTACAGATGACACCACCCATTACCTCTCCTGGTTCCACAGGTCTCCTGGGTTATACCCCTCCAGCTCACCGTGGAGTGAATATGTGGAGAGTTCTCTATAACGTACTCACTCCTGTCATCATTCTTGGTGGTTTCAGTAATTACTAGGATGACCCTCCCAGCTCCCTGGCCTGCCAACTGCTTGACCTCCCCCCTCAGTGGTCTTGTCCTCCACACTCAGTAACTGAAGAGAAGTTGCATTCAGCTTGGACCAGAGAGATAGCAGTAGAGGTGGGAAGAAGTGAGCAGATTTGGGATGTGATGTGAAGACAGAGCCAAAGCATTTGAGGAGGGATTGGTGTGTAGAGGAATGATATGAAAGCCAGCATGGCGAGAGCGTAGGGCATGAAAGGAGGAATGGCACAAGATGAAGGTGGCTGAAGATGTAGTCAGAGCTATGCAGGGCCTAGGAAGGAGTCTGAACTTACTTCGAGCCCTGTTGAGTTCTTTTAAACACAGGGGTAACATTTTCTATTTGCTTTGAACTGTTTTATTGTAAAATATAACAAGCATACAGAAAAGTTGAAACTCACTGAACTATCACAAAACAAACCCCCATATAACCACCACCCAGGTCAAATAGAGAATGTTGCCAGCATCCCAGAAGGCCCCTCATGCCTCTTCCCAACACCAGTCCTCTTACTCCTCCACAAAGAGAACCTCTGCCTGGAACTTTATAGTGTTCACTTCGGTGCTTTTCTTTTATGGTTTTACCATGTAACTATATGTCCACATACCATAGATTACTTTTACATGTGTTTCTTTATGGACGTAAACAGTTTATGTTATTTATGCCTGGTTCCTTTTACTTAACATTATGATTGTGATATGTAATGCATCTTATTTATGCATGGTATTGCATATAGCTATATATTTTTTATTTGTATTGTTTTACTAGAGGCCCAGTGCATGAAATTCATGCACTTGGGGGGGAGGGGTCCCTCAGCCCAGCCTGCGCCCGGCCTAAGCCATCAGTCGGACATCTTTAGCACTGCTGCAGAGGCGGGAGAGGCTCCCACCACTGCTGATGCACTTGCCAGCTGTGAGCCCAGCTTCTGGCTGAGCAGCCCTCCCACTGTGGGAGTGCACTGACCACCAGGGGGCAGCTCCTGCATTGAGCATCTGCCCCCTGGTGGTTAGTGCACATCATAGAAACAGGTTGTTCCGCCTTTCGGGCCAGAACTGGCTCTCTGACATCCCCCGAGGGGTCCTTGATTGCGAGAGAGCACAGGCCAGGCCAGGGGACCCCACCGATGCATGATCGGGCCGGGAAGGGATGCGGGAGGTTGGCCAGCCAGGAGGGACCGCGGGAGGGCTCCAGGGCATGTCCAGCCCATCTTGCTCAGTCCCGATTGGCTGGACCCCAGCAGCAAGCTAACCTACCCCCTGGTGGTCAGTGCACGTCATAGCGACTGGTTGACCAGTCAACTGTCTGCCCCCTGGTGGTCAGTGCATGTCATAGCAAGCAGTTGAGTGGCCTTAGCATATCATTAATATATTACACTTTGATTGGTTGAATGGCCAACTGGACGACTGGACACTTAGCATATTAGGCTTTTATTATATAGGATTGTATTATATTGATTGAATTATATTACAATTTGTTTATGCAGTTGAGTGTTAATAAAACTTGGATTAACTCCAGTTTGGGGTATTAGGAATAATATTGCTCTAAACATTCTTATGCTTGTCTGTCAGTGTACACATGCATATCTTTATATATTTTGGAGCTATATCTAGGGGTAAAATTTCTGGGACATGGGGATGTATGAATATGTTCACTTTGTATAGGTAATGCCAACTGTTTTCCAAACTAGTTTTACCAATTTATAATCCTGTCGGCAGTGTATGAGAGTTCTGTTAGTCCACATTCCTGCCAACTTTTGTTAGGGGCAGTCTTTCTTACTTTAGGCATTTCAACAGGTGTTTCTCACTGTGGTTTTAATTTGCACTTCTTTAATGACTTCTTTCATGTTTATTGACCATTCATATATTCTTTTTTAAAAGTATTTTTTCAAGTCTCTTGCCCATTTAAAACTTTTTTTGCATGTTATCAGTAGGAGTTCCTTATATTGTCTACATACAAGTTCTTTTTCTTTTTTATTGAATGTATTGGAGTTACATCAGTTAATAAAATTACATAGATTTAAGGTGTACAATTTCATAATACATCATTTGTATATTGTATTGTGTGTTGACCATACAATTTTTTTTCTTAATCTTCACCCAAGGACATGGTTAGAGGGAGAAAGAGAAGAAGAGAGGGAGGGAGGGAGGGAAAGAGGGAAGGAGACAGAAAACATCAATTGCTTGCCCTCTGTACATGCCCCCACTGGGGATCAAACCTGCAACCCAGGTATGTGCCCTTCCCTGGAATCAAACCAGTAACTTTTCAGTGCACAGGACGATGTTAAATCAACTGAACCACTTCTGCCTGGCTACAAGTTCTTTTTTTATTATAAGCATTATGGGTGTGTCCTATCACTGTGGTTTGGCCTTTCACTGCTTTAATGAAAAATGCATCATACTCTTTCATTTAAAGCTAGTCATTAAGTCCTGCCTATATGGAATGCGAGGGGAATTAGATTCCACCTTCTGTGGGGAGGAGTATTAAAGGATTTGTGGACATGTTTTAAAACCATCACAGTGTGTATCAGACAAAGGAATTACAATTTTAAAATATAAAGAGTTCTTTAAAATCAATATACAGAGGAAGCCGCAATGGAAAAAATATATAGCCAACAGGCAATTTACAAAATAGATACAAATAGCCATTAAGCGGAGAGATGACAAAAAACTAGAGATATGTCATGTCAGCTGTTAGAGTTGAAAGATCACTATTAACGACCCATTTGTGATTAGGATGGGGGAAAGCACATTCTCATACACTGCTGCTAAGGGTATAACCATTAGGGATGGTGATGGAAATAGGTATAAAAGCCTAAAATCCATGCATATCCTTTGAACTGTCAATTCTATTTTATAGAAACTATCAAAGAGATATACATAAGCCCTAGCCGGTTTGACTCACTGAATAGAGCATCGGCCCGGGGACTGAAGGGTCCCAGGTTCGATTCCGGTCAAAGGCATGTACCTTGGTTGCAGGCACATCCCCAGGAGGGGGTGTGGAGGAGGCAGCTGATCGATGCTTCTCTCTCATCGATGTTTCTAACTCTCTATCCCTCTCCCTTCTTCTCTGTGAAAAAAATCAATAAAATATATATATATTTTTAAAAGAGTTATACATAAGTATATTCATCATAGCCTAGTTTATAATATAAAAAACATATATACTTAAGTACATATTATTGGTATTTTAGTTAAATAACTTGTAATATATTTAGCTAATACAGTACTGCACATCCACTAAAAGTAATGGTGTGAATGTATATTTATTGGTATAGAATAAAATAATGTAAGATATTGAAGGAAAAGCAAAATGGAATCTAGAGGTATGGAAATGTTATTTAAATTTAAAAGGCATGTAAAAATCTACTTGTAACAGTTAAATATGAAGAATATTACCTACCTGACAAAAGACTTACGTTCAGAATATATATAAAATTTTAATCCAATTTTTTAAATGGGCCAAAGTTGACACATCTTAAAAAAGGAAGTTAAGTGAGTTACCAAGAAGTGCTAAAAAGAAGCTCAAAATTACTAATGAGTGAGGCAATGTAAATTTAAACTACATCAAAGCCCTTCTTCAGACCCATTAGAATGGTTAAAATGTAAAAGATTCACAAACCAAGTGTTGGTGAGGATGTAGAGTAAATGCAACTTTCACACATTGCTGATAGGAATGCAAACTAGTTCGGCCACTCTGGAAACAGTTTAATTGCTAATTATAAAGTCAAATATACGCTTACCATATGACCCAGTAATTCCACTCCTAGATATTTACCCCAGGGAAATGAAAACGTGTGTTCACAAAAAGACTTCTTCAGAAATGTTCATTACAGTTTTACTGATAATAGCCAAAAAGTGGAAACCACCCAAATGTCCATCAATAGATGAACTAAAAAAAAAAAATATATTCTTACAGTGATACCACTCAGCAATAAAACTGACAGATTACGGACATATACAATTATACTGATGAATCTCAAAAACAATACGATAAAGGGGGAAAGCTTGGAAAAGATTACATAGTAACTTATAAGGAAGCATTAGGGCACTTTGGAGGCGATATAAATGTTCTTATCTTGATTGTGGTTGTTGTTATGTAAACTCATCAAGCTGCATACTTAAAATGGTTACCTTTTATTATATGTAAGTTATACAAAGTTGATTTTTAAAATATATGTAACTTGAAGATATATTACATGATGCATTCATAAATAGACATATAGTCCTACATGAAAAATATGACTGAATTTCTATGAAAGCAAGTGTTGAAAAATCCATGAATTCTGAAAATAACAAAGCTCAAGTAGCATTAAAGATTTGTAAGCTAGCCCTGGCCGGTGCAGCTCAGCTGGTTGAGTGTAGTCCCAAACACCAAAGGGTTGCCAGTTTGATTCCCAGTCAGAGCATATGCCCAGGTTGCTGGTTCGATCCCCTGTCAGGGTGCATACAGAGGTAACTGATTGATGTTTCTCACATCAGTATTTCTCTCTCTCTCTCTCCCTTCCTCTCTCTCTAAAAATAATCAATAAAAAACATATTTCAAAAAATAATATTAAGAAAAAGATTTTTAGGATAGATAGGTAAAGATATAGAAATAGACATAGATACAGATACATAGATATAGATATAGATAGAGATAGAGATAGAGATAGAGATAGAGATAGAGATAGAGATAGAGATAGAGATAGAGATATATACTTATAGGTGAACAATGTGTAACTGTGCTTATGTTGGTTTTCTCAAATATTCTTTGCAGGTAGTTGACTATGCCAAACTTGTTCAGCCACGTTTTGATAAAGCCCTTGATATGTTAAGAAAAAATACTATAGCTGAGGCCACTCAAGAAGCTATTAATACTGTGAGAGATCGGCTCCTCGCAGAAGCAGAAAATAAAAAACAAGGTGATCTGTCTTTTTTATTTTTTTTAATTTTTTTTAAATTAAATCTTTATTGTTCAGATTATTACAGTTGTTCCTCTTTTTTCCCCCCCATAGCTCCCTTCCACCCAGTTCCCACCCCCCCCCCACTCCGCCCTCACCCCCCCCCACTGTCCTCATCCAGAGGTGCACGATTTTTGTCCAGTCTCTTCCCGAATCCCCCACACCCCTTTCTCCCCCAAGAATAGTCAGTCCACTCCCTTTCTATACCCTGATTCTATTATAATCACCAGTTTATTCTGTTCATCAGATTATTTATTCACTTGATTTTTAGATTCACTTGATAGATGTGTATTTGTTGTTCATAATTTGTATCTTTACCTTTTTCTTCTTCTTCCTCTTCTTAAAGGATACCTTTCAGCATTTCATATAATACTGGTTTGGTGGTGATGAACTCCTTTAGCTTTTCCTATCTGTGAAGCTCTTTATCTGACCTTCAATTCTGAATGATAGCTTTGCTGGATAAAGTAATCTTGGTTGTAGGTTCTTGGCATTCATCACTTTGAATTTTTCTTGCCACTCTCTTCTGGCCTGCAAAGTTTCTGTTGAGAAATCAGCTGACAGTCGTATGGGTACTCCCTTGTAGGTAACTGATTTTCTTTCTCTTGCTGCTTTTAGGATTCTCTCTTTGTCTTTTGCTCTTGGCATTTTAATTATGATGTGTCTTGGTGTGGTCCTCTTTGGATTCCTTTGTTTGGGGTTCTCTGTGCTTCCTAGACTTGTAAGTCTATTTCTTTCACCAGGTAGGGGAAGTTTTCTATCATTATTTCTTCAAATATGTTTTCAATATCTTGCTCTCTCTCTTCTTCTGGCAACCCTATAATTTGGATGTTGGTATGCTTGAAGCTGTCCCAGAGGCTTCTTACACTATCTTCGTATTTTTGGATTCTTTTTTCATTTTGCTTTTCTGGTTGGGTGTTTTTTGCTTCTTCATATTTCAAATCTTTGACTTGATTCTTGTGATCCTCTAGTCTGCTGTGGGAACTCTGCATAATATCCTTTATTTCAGTCAGTGTATTCTTAATTTCTAGTTGGTCCTTTTTCATAACCTCGAGGGTCTCACTAGATTTCTTGAGGGTCTCACTACATTTATCGGCGGTCTCACCAGACTTTTTGAGGGTCTTACTGAATTTATCGGCGGTTTCTAGAAAGTTCTTGAAAAACCTTAAAAGTGTGGTTTTGAGCTCTATATCCAGTAGTTTGCTTTTCTCCATTTCGGTCATTTGTGTCCTGTTTCTTTGTCTCCGCATTTTTTATGCTTCCCTGTGTTGATAGAGTGGCTTTCTGTGCTAGGTGTCCTATAGGGCCCAGTGGCTCAGCCTCCCCAATTACCTGAGGTGGACACTCTTGGTGCACCCCCTTGTGGGCTTTGTGCACAGTCTCATTGTAGTTAAGCCTTGATTGTTGTAGGTATCACTGGGAGGAATTGACCTCCAGGCCAATTGGCTGTGAGAATCAGCTGTGTCTGCAGTGGGAGAATTTCTGTGCTGGAGACACCCCTCTGGGGCAAGACTTGCTTCAGTGGGGTTTTGGTGCTCACTGAGTCTGCCCCTTGAGTGTGTCCCTTATGGATCCAAGGAGCTGCAATCTGGATGGTCCCACTCTGACCACTGGGCACACTGGCTCCTGGATCTCTAAGGAGGTGCTAATCTAGCCTCTGCCTGAGGCTACCCAGCAGGAGCTTAGCTGTGAAGCAATGCAAGTTGCCGTGGGGCCTTGGGCCAGCTGCAGTTTGTTAGGTAATTTTCAGATTGCAAAGAGCCAGGCCTTTCATATGTAAAAGCAGGCACACAGCTTGGGTGGGGCGGGGGTCCCAGGGGATCAACAGGGCTGAGCAAGCAGCTATGCCTGCCCTCAGAGGCCCCACTTCTCAGTGTCCTGGCAATCGCTGCAAGCACCTCCAAGAGAAAGCTGCCCTCGAGTTCCGACCGATGCCAGACAGTCCAGTTTCTCCCGTATGAGTCTGGGTCCCCAGAGACTTGCCCGGAACTTGAGCTCAGAGCTTGAGACTCCCTCCCGATTGAAAAAGACAATCGTGTCCTCAGCCGCCAGCTCTCTCCGCATACACCTCCGCACCTTTGTATTTACTTCAGCATCGCACCTCCTCTGAGTCTCAGTATGCTTTTCTCTTTCCTTCTAGTTGTAGAATTTCCACTCAGCCAGCCTTCCTGTGGTTCTGGATGATGTCCGTTTTGTCTTTTAGTTGTTTTTTGAAGTGGTTGTGCGAGGCAGCAATTTCTGGTGTTTACCTATGCCGCCATCTTGGTTTCTCCTCTGATCTGTCTTTTTTAAATGTGTTTTTTAAGGTTGGGTTAACAATTAAGCCTGGCTACCTGCTGGCAAGGACTTGTGTGCTCATCTTGATAGCTCTGGTACCTTACACCTTAATAAGCGGTTGAATAAATGAGTCTACATCAACCTGATTCATAAACAGAAAAGATTTCAATTCTAGACTTCTAAGGAAAGGAAACTGAAAGAGCTTTCAGATTTAGATTGCATTGCTTTTGTGAGTCTGCCTGCTGGCCAAAGACTGAGCATAATTTATACCTTTATCTACACCAGTCATGATACCACCCTCCACCTGACTCATGGAGTTTGAGTTTTTGCTGCTATCATTGCTGTTTTAGGCTTGTATGCTAGCTCTGATTATAAATCAGATTGTTCTATTTGGGAACTATTAATTTTAAATTCAAAAGGCCATAAGGCAGTGAAACTAAAAGAAGCCTTAAGATCAATTAACGTAACTTTACAGATGAGAAAACTGAGATGGTTGAAGGTTAAATGGCTTCCTAAAACTCACCCAGATAGTAGCATAGCTGAGACTTAAACCCTGGTTCCCAAAGTTCCAGTGTTCTTTCTCTTGACCATCTGCTTCTTCCTATACCTCACTTCTTATTATCCTATATAATAAAAGCCTAACATGCTAAGTGTCTCATCATCCAGTTGACCGTTCAGCCAATCAAAGCGTAATATGCTAATGATATGCTAAGGCTGCTCAACCTCTCGCTATGATGTGTACTAACCACCAGGGAGCAGATGCTCTGACCGGTAGGTTACCTTGCTGCTGGGATCTGGTGGATCGGGACTGAGTGAGATGGGCCAGAGATGCCCTGGAGCCCTCTCGTGGTTCCTCTCTGGCTGGCCAACCTCCCACATCCCTCCCTGGCCCCAATCGTGCACCAGTGGGGTCCCTTGGCCTGGCCTGCACCCTCTCGCAATCTGGGTCCCCTCAGGGGATGTTGGAGAGCTGGTTTCAGCCCGATTCTGCAGGCCAGGTCAAGGGACCCCACTGGTGCATGAATTCGTGCAATGGGCCTCTAGTATATTTAAGAATAGACACAGGGTTTGGGGTTTTTTATTTTTTTTTTAAATATATATTATTGATTTTTTACAGAGAGGAGGGGAGAGGGATAGAGAGTTAGAACCATCGATGAGAGAGAAACATCAATCAGCTGCCTCCTGCACACTCCTCACTGGGGATGTGCCCGCAACCAAGGTACATGCCCTTGACCGGAATTGAACCTGGGACCCTTCAGTCCGCAGGCCGACACTCTATCCACTGAGCCAAACCAGTTAGGGCGGGGGTTTTTATTTTCTGTTTTTCTTAAGGAAGAATGAGATTTTTCATTTCATGGCTCTTTTTGAAATTCATTGATTGGTTTTGGTAGAATTTATGTCTATAGGTGGCACCCTTGTAACTAGTCACATTGGAACACATGGAAGTTGCTTAATATCTAAACATCTCACTTAGTGCAATACCCACAATGCAGCACTTGCTATATAATACATGGGATATTTCTCACTTTCAAAGACCTGGAAACAAAATTTTTGATTACCTCCAGTGTTTTAGACTAAATTCAGCCACCACTGTTTGGATTTCCAGAAGCTATGGCAATGTACTGTACTCTAGTAGAGCCATCACTGCCTCGATTCTAAATATTCTTTTTCTAATAAAGTTTTTCTCATTACAAAAGTCATATTGGATCTTATTTATTGGGCATTTACTGTACATTGAGGCTATGCTCAATGCATTGCATGCATTCCCCTACTTAATTCTCATAACAAGCCTATTAGGTAGGTATTTTTATCTCTACTTTCAGTACATGAAGAACCTAAGGCTTAGGGGGGTTAAGGTATTTGCCCACAGTTGACAGCCAGCAAGTGATTGGGATTCAGATCTACTGTGATTCGAATCAAATTTGTGCTCCTATCCTCTATGTCTCTCAAGGGCTCGCAGAAAACTGGAAAGAGCAGTGATACCCCAGAGCTATCCTGTTAAGAATTGGATGCATTCTTTAGCCCTCTCTTTTTTCTATTCATATTGGTAATAATTAATTGTGATTCTATGGTATATGTAAAATTGCATTCTTTAAAAATAATTCTTTCTAATTAATATGTAATTATTGTAATAAATTATATGTTAGATGAAGATTTAAGTTAATTATTTCCAGATGGTGGTGAGCCAATTTTATAAATAACATTTACTAAATTATGCATATTTTTACTACAGATTTGAAATGCCATCTTATTAATATTAAGCTCATTGTAAAATTCTGAATTTTCTATTCTTTTCCTCTTTCTATTACAACCTTTAATATAGAATATAGTTATTAAAACTTTATGACGCATTTTAATCTAGTAATATAAGTTTCTCCTCAAAACATTTTGTTTTGAAATTATTCCTGGGTATTCTTTCACTTATTCCATAAAATGAGTGCTTAGTGTGTGCCAGGCTTTGGGATATATGTAGAATTTTGTCAAGTTCTACAACAAATCCCAGTGGAAGAAATTGTGTTCCATTAAACAATAATCTGACAATAATTAGCATCTTTATTATTAAATCTTCTCATAGAGACAGATGAAATCTCTTTTTTGTCTAATATTTGTATCCTTCTTTAACAAAAATATACTTTTCTTAATTTTATTCCTAGATATTTTGTTACTATTGAATGAGATAATTTTTCTATTCATTTTCTAGTTCATTACTACCAGAATATTAGAAAACGTTTAATATTTGTTTGTAACTGTCCACCTTATTAAATTTACTTGCTGGTTCTTATAGATTTTTTAGTGGAGTCTCTGGAGTTTTGCAAATAATCAGTTATATCATTTAGAGAAGAGGTATAGTTTCAACTCCTCCTTTCCCGTTATTCGTGCTTATTTCCTTTCTTGACTAATTATGTGCTAGGAATTCTAGAAGGATGTTATTAATAGTGGGAGTGACAGAGGACCTCTTCAAATGGGTCCTTTCCAATGTTTCTTCCTAAGGTTATTAAGTATTTTCATCTGGAATGGATGTTGATTACCAAGTGCCTTCTTGGCACCTATCAAGGTAATCATGAAGTTTTTAATCTTTTGACCTATTGATTTCTCAATTATGCTAATGTATTTTCCAACATTAAACCATTCTGATAGTTCTGAAATAAACCTTACTTGGTCATGGTATATTATTCTTACAACATATTTTTTCTTTTGATTTTTAATCTAGGATATTTTTTTTACACTTACAAGTGTGGTTGTATATAACATTTTCTTTTTTGTGTGCTCTATTTTCAGATTTTACTATCAGGGTTTCACTAGCTTTTTAAATAAATAGAGAAGTTTCCCATCATTTTTATGCTTGAAACGACTTAAGGAGCAAGAAAATTACTTCTTCTTACATGGCAGTGTGAGCTTTTGCTACGCAAGAATACAGCATTGACTAATAAATCTGCTTCTCTTCTTTTTCATTAGCCTATAAACAAATGAGAGTCCAACATGGTGCCTAAGGGATTATAAAAAATAACAACAAAAAGACCAGCATTGAAATTGCATTCCATCCAGATGATCATCCAGATGATGCAGAATGAATTTATATTTTTAGTATACCATCTTCAAAATGCAAACCAAAATTAAAAAAAATATACGCATAGAGAAGTCACAAAACAAAGCTTGAGACTATTTATCCAGACTACTAAGATGGCTTGCTATTCAACCTATTTGAGGCTGGACAAAATGAATTCATTAAATCCTTCAACAAACTCTAGAGTACCTACTTTGTGTTGGGCACTGACCTACAGGAGGTGAACAAGACACATGAAGCTCCTGTCTTCATGGTGGTTACACATTGAAGGGGGTAGAGGGCCAAAAAAACCCACAAACTGGTAGAAAAAATATATAACACAGTAATGGGGTAGGTGGTGATTGGGGTAGAAGTGCTGGGGTATTAGGGTGACTAAGGAAGACCTCATTGAAGAGGAGACATTTAACAGAAATCTAGATCAAAAGAGGGAGTTAACCAGGGTCCTGGAGGAAGAAAAGTGATGTATTGTCTCTCGAAATCTGTAGTGATTCCTTTTACATTACATTATGGCATAAAATCATAGATTTTAAAGCATTTCACAAATTGCCTTTTTACACCAGAATATAAAAATAGATGCTATCTCTCATATGCTACAAACTTAAAAGCTTCTTTTGAAATTCACTAATTATTCTAAATCTAATAGGGTTAACCTTTCTTAAAATTTAAAAAATTATAATACTTTTGCTAGTGAATTTTACTCCAATATATTAAGAAAAATTCACAAGTGGAGAGTATTGAGGTTTTCAAACATAGAAAATTATAGACTAATACAGAAGATGGCAGCTAGCATGGAGCAGGCTTCCTGAAAGCCAAGCATTTTCTAAATTGCCATCATCCATTCTTGTATTTAATCCTCACAACATTGCCTTGGGTTGGATGGTGTTCATTGTGCAAAGTAGAAATTGAGACAAGGAGATCAAAGCCATGCTGACTGAGTCAGCACTCACACCCAAGTCTGTCTGACTTTAAAGCAGAGAAGTGAATCATTATTCCTGTCTCCTTACCCTAACCTACCTTCTGCTAACACAGCCAATTATTATCTTTCAGCTTTAAAAGACAAGGAAAGAGAACTTAAAATGAAGGAGTATAATAAAAGCTTCGGAGAGACACGCTCTTCACTTGATGTCGAAGGTAAAGAAATATATTGCTACTGCTGTATTAGCCAAAATGTTTCTAATATAAACAGGTTAGCTGATAAAGCATGTTATTCTTCCACTGCAGGGCTCATTCTGGAATCCCAAAGAGCGAGCACTGTAGAGGACAATGAAGAAGTCAAAATGAAGTTGGATAGTGATCCAACTGTTAAAACTGATCAAGATGGTAACAAAATGAGCTGTTAATGCCATGCTTATGGGTCTAACTTTCATTTTATTTCATATTTTCTCATGTTTAGATTGAAGCTTAAAATACCCCCAAAATTGGAACATTCAGGGAAAAAAGACTAAGTTTCTCTGTTACAGATTTAAGCTGTAGAACCAAACTAGATTTACTGGGATGAAGAAGAAAATACAGAAACTGAGGAGTCTAATATGATTAGAACCGCCCCAAATTTCTCAAAATGTTTCTAAACATAACACAATTATTATTATGTAACTAGAGGCCCGGTTCACAAAATTTGTGCACAGGTAGGGTCCCTAGGCCTGGCTGGCGATCAAGGCCGATCAGGTTCCCCGCCTCCCTGCCTCCCCGCCTCCTCCTCCCCTTGCCACCCACGTGGTTCCCTCCCTCCCTCCCCACCTTCCCACCACCTCCTTCCCTCACTCCCTCAGCGCCCTGCCACCACTGGTTGCCTGCCATGTTTTACACTGCCCCCAGTGGTCAGTGCATGTCATAGCAAGCGATTGAACTGTTGTCCCAGTTGAACTCTCAAAGGGACACTTTGCATATTAGCCTTTTATATATATAAACTAGAGGCCCGGTGCACAAAAATTTGTGCACTCGGGGGAGGGGGGGGCGTCCCTCAGCCCAGCCTGTGCCCTCTCGCAGTCTGGGACCCCTCAGGGGATGACCACTTGCTGGCTTAGGCCTGCTCCCCAGGGGATTGGGCCTAAGATGGCAGTCAGACATCCCTCTGGCAGCCCGGCAGCCCACAGGGGATGTCCACTTGCCAGCGGGAAGCAGACCTAAGCTGCAGTCAGACATCTTTAGCACTGCTGAGGAGTCAGGAGAGGCTCCCACCACCACCGCTGTACTGGCAGCCATCAGCCTGGCTTGTGGCTGAGCAGAGCTCCTCCCATGTGAGACCGCCCTGACCACCAGACGGCAGCTCCTGCATTGAGCGTCTACCCCCTGGTGGTCAGTGTGTGTCATAGTGACTAGCCATTCCCAGTCTTTCTGCTGTTAGGGTCAGTTTGCATATTGCCCTTTTACTATATAGGATAGAGGCCTGGTGCATGGGTGGGGGCCGGCTGGTTTGCCCTGAAGGGTGTCCCGGATCAGGGTGGGGGTCCCGCTTGGGTGCCTGGCCAACCTGGATGAGGGGATGATGGCTGCTTGCAGCTGGTCACACCCCCTTCAGGGTGGGGGTCCCCGCTGGGGTGCCTGGCCAGTCTGGGTGAGGGGCTGAGGGCAGTTTTCAGGCTGGCGGGTGACTGAAACTCCCAACCTCTCCTTTTCTTCTTCTTTTTTTTTTTATTCTGGGATTTATTTACCTTCTATGGCTGTCACTGGAGCTGAGAGCAGGCTTTAGCTCTGAGGCCAGCTCCAGCTTGAGGCCTTTGCTGCTGAAAGCAGGTATCTGGGATTTGTTTAGCTTCTATAATTGAAACACTGTTGCAGCTCCAGTTCTGAGGCCTCTGCTGCTGAAATCAGGTATCTGGGGTTTGTTTGGCTTCTATAATTGAAACACTGTTGCA
Source organism: Myotis lucifugus (assembly GCF_000147115.1). Lineage (NCBI taxonomy): Eukaryota > Metazoa > Chordata > Mammalia > Chiroptera > Vespertilionidae > Myotis > Myotis lucifugus. Next base: position 50,461 of record NW_005872119.1, read on the forward strand.
GTCCTGCTCGCTGAAGCCCGGATGGCTGAAAGCAGATATCTGGGGTTTGTTTAGCTTCTATAATTGCAACATTGTGGCTTAGAGTGCAGCTTAGAGCCGGGCTGCGGCAGGCGGGGAACCTTGGCTTCCTCCATCACTGGAGCAAGCAAGCCTCCTGTTCACTTCAGCTGCGTGGCTGCCAGCCACCATCTTGGTTGGCAGTTAGTTTGCATATTGCCCTGATTAGCCAATGGGAAGCATGTCGGAGGTATGGTTAATTACCCTATTAGACTTTTATTAGATAGGATAATAAATTATTTCATAAAAGTTTTCTATTTCCTTTATTGTGTTCAAATCTAACCATCATAAACACAGAGTTTTAGCTGTGAAGTGTTATCATTTGGTGCTATTTACCCCAATAAAGTTTTTCCATGCATATCTTTTTTTTTAATATATATTTTTTAATTGACTTCAGAGAGGAAGAGAGAGATAGAAACATCAATGATGAGAGAGAATCATTGATCTGCTGTCTCCTGCATGCCCCCTACTGGGGGTTGAGCCCACAACCTGGGCCTGTGTTTTGACGGAGAATCGAAACTGAGACCTCTTGGTCCATGGGACGACACTCAATCCACTAAGCCACCACAGCCTGGCTCTGTGAATATCTTAACATAATTTAAAGCATACAGTGTAAACTATTTTCACCTTTTTTGATTTATAATGTAACATTTAATTACATTATTTCATTAGGAGATATTTTAACCCTCATTTTCAATTGCTGCACGATTTCACTATTTATAGGTAATAGTTCTAACTAGTTCCTTATGTTGGAAACTGGTAATTTTTCTGATTCTTTTGCTCCTAAAAGTAATGTTGCAATTAATTTTTTTACATAAAGTTTCACCTGCAAGTTGACATAAGTGGAGTAACTGGTTCAGTGAGTATGAACCAGAGTCAAATTGCTTTGCATAAAAGTTGTTCCAACTTATGTTCCCCTCAGTAATATACAAAGTACATGTCATTGTTTCCTCAATATTTTCTCTTTTTAGATACTATTTTAATTTTTAAATTCTTTTTTAGGTTTAATATTTGTTAACCATTTATATTTCTTCTTTTCTGAGGTGACCATTTTCTCTTTGCCCATTTTTATAAGTTGTATCAGTTATATCAGTGGTTCTCAACCTTCTGGCCCTTTAAATACAGTTCCTCATGTTGTGACCCAACCATAAAATTATTTTTGTTGTTACTTCATAACTGTAATGTTGCTACTGTTATGGATCGTAATGTAAATATCTGATATGCAGGATGGTCTTAGGCGACCCCTGTGAAAGGGTCGTTCGACCGCCAAAGGGGTCGTGACCCACAGGTTGAGAATCGCTAAGTTATATGGTTTCTATATAAGCTTTCTATATTAGTCACTTATTTTTCATATTCTTTTTCAAAATTGGGTGATTTGTCTTTTAAATTACCTTGCTGTTTTTGAAGTAGAGGAATGTTTTATATTTTCGTGGTCAAATCATCATTTTCCCTTTGTTGATTAATTCCATTTACTTTCAGGTTTAAAAAGTCTTCCTCTCAACCAGAGGTGTAATATATACTTACACTCCTTTTTTTCTTAAATTCATCCAACCTTTTGTGGGTAGTTCTTAAGTATATCTACTATTTATTTTGTTCTATAATGTAGAGCTGATATCTTTTGTTTGGTTCCTGCTCCTGAATCAGACAGATGTGTGCTTGTCTGGTGTATATTTCAGGCTTAGTAGGAATTGAACCAGGTACTGTCAAAAACTTAGGTATGGCCCTCTCCCTCCCCTAACACACACACATACACACACATCTTAAAAGTTTGGCCAAGTGACTTCTGGGAGTTAGTTGCCAGCTAATACAGTAAGTGAGCCCCACCCCCATGCTGTCCGTTCCCTCCTTGGGGGAGGCAGTCCGAGGTAGAGCAGACATCAGTGCCTCTACCCACTGCTGGAGGGATGTCAGTACTGCCAAGGTTCCCTTGTAAAAACGCACCCTCTCTGCCCCATGCACCTGAGATAAACACAGCCTTGATCTCTGGAAGGGAGTTGATAAATATTTATTTCAATTTAGATTCACTGGCATTATTGGAAACTGAAATTCCTCTTGATTTTATTATTGGTTAATTAAATCATCTTTATTTTCTACTGCTGATAGATATGTTTACCTGTCTTATTATTATGGTTATTATTTTAACCATTAAAGATTTAGGAACATAGTCTTAGCTACTTTGGATCAATGGATCGAGTGTCAGCCTGTGGACCAAAGGGATCCCGGTTCAGTCCAGGTCAAGGGCAGGTCCCTCGGTTGCAGGCTCCTCCCCAACCTGGATCCTGATTTGGGCTCATGCAGGAGGCAACCAACTGATGTGTTTCTCTCTCATCGATGTTTCTCTCTGTCTTCCCCTCTCTTCTGCTCTTTCTAAAAAAACCAATGAAAAAATATCCTCTGGTGAGGATTAACTACAACAACAACAAAAATTAGGAACATAAATCCTGGATACCAAGACCCATGATCTTGTTTGGGAATCACCTACAATTTAATAATGTTCTTTAGGTTTTTTTTTAATTTTTATTTATTTATTTATTTATTCATTTATTTATTTATTTTGTTATTGTTCTTTAGGTTTGAACAATGTTTTATTCACAGATGAAAGAGAACCTAGTGAACCACCTGTAATTAAAATAAGTTTACAAGACAGTCAAGAGCTAAACTTGGATTTTAAAAAAGGTAAATTAATATTTGGGTAATTTGGTTCTCTTAGATTGTGGATCTAAAAATTACAATAATTCCTTCAGAATTTGGAAGCAGAAATATGTCATTTTTTTAAAAAAAATCATTAATATGCAACTTACTATATCTTAAAGGCTACACTATTATAAACAGATATGCAGGAACACAGAAAAATATTATGTGTTATATTGTTTTGGTGAAAAAGAACATTGGGAAGACAGGAAATCTGTCTGTCTGTTCTGCCATCCCTGGCACGTGGCTACCATACAATTCACAATATGGCTGCTGGTGCTCCAGCCATCACATCAGTGTGCCTCACAGGAAGAGAGAAAGACAAGGACACAAACTGGCACTCCCCCCAGCTGAGTGATTCCTCTTTACAGAGATCACAGAGAGGCTCACCAAGTAATTCTGCTCGCATCTTAATCATGGGCCACCCAATTTATGAGGGAAGTTGGACGATGCAGTGTTTCTAGCTGGGCACATTGCTGACCCCAACGGAATCAGGGAAGTTACTAAGGAAGAGGAGAATGGATGGATATTGGGTGGAAACTAGCAGCTTTTAGCACATTTAGTACCTTTACTGGCTACATCTGCCTCACCAGCCCCCCTTCCCAAGACCACGGGTCCTTGCTTCTCCATCACTGAGAACAGATGTCTCACTTCATGGCAGGGCGGGCAGCAGGCAGCTGCTCTTCGAAGGCCCTTTGGAGGTTTTCTGGGCTGGGATCCACTGGGCTCTGGCGGGCGACTCTGATGCAGGGAGCCTTGGGGCAGCAGCTCAGGAGGCACCCCTGGAAAGACAGAGGGAGAGGAGTCAGGCCGAGCTGCCAACCACCTGTCTCACTCACATCATGCTGCTGCCTGTGAGCCAACTCAGCCGTGTAAGGAGACACTCCGGATGCCACGAGGGCAAGAATCAAGTGTAACACTTGAGAAGCCAGACTGTGTCACCCTTTCTTCTGTCCCTTGAACTTGCCTATTTCCTGTCTTCTTATTGACCCGTGTAGTCTCATGCTTGAAGTTGGAAGTATTCACCTAGAAGTTCCCTAGATACTTCTGTTTTCTGGAATCGTTTGGTGCCTACCCCTTCGCCCTGGCTTTCTGGTTTTGACTCCTGTGACTTCTTGCCTCATTCACTTTTATTCTGATGTATTGGCTCTAAGCCACTGCTCTGATATTTTGTGATTCCTGACCTGACATTTCCTTCCAAGTCTATTTCCCCTTTCTTCCAGCATGTGAATGCTAACACAAAGATCGCACTTTGTTGGGTCAGGTATTAGCAATCGTGCTCTGTTGCAAATAGAATTGTCTGCTAAAAGTATTAATAGCGTTAGCTTATTAACTTGTTTTATGTTAGACTCAATAGAAGAGGTAACTGCAGATCATCCAGAGGTCCTTTCTGTAATAAATGACTTGTTGAAAATAACAAAGGATATGAACTTTGAACATCCATATGAAAAATATGCTGAAATCTTAGAGGAAGTCCTGGAAGAGGTAAGAAATCTAGGCTGTTCATTTATATCACTAATTTAACAGAAACGGAGAAAATGTCAACCTAGTATATATATAATTAATTTAGTCTCATTTGACAGTATTAAAATCTGTAGCTTTCAACATTCATGTGCATTTTATAGTCAACATTGTTATGTGTAATGTACCTCAGTTTATAATTGCTTAGGCTCTTTGGTAATTTTTATTTATCAACAATTATGCTATATCATTTCATAGCTTTGAAATTAATTCTTTTTATTTTAAATTCTTTATTGTTGAACGTATTACATGCCTCCTTTTTAATTTAATATACTTTTTTATTGTTGATAGTTTTACAGATGTCTCCTATTCTTCCCTTGGACCACCCCTCTTCCCAGCCCCCACCCACCCCTCCAGATCTTCACTACCCTATTGCCCGTGTCCATATGCATAACCCATGAATGCAGACAATAGGGTGGTGAAGGCTGGAGCAGAACCCCGTTGGAGGAGGGCAATGAGGGGGGAAAAGAGGGGACATCTGTAACACTCTCAATAATAAAGACTTTTAAACTTTTTAAAAGTTTATTCCCGCCTTGACCGGTTTGGCTCAGTGGATAGAGCGTTGGCCTGGGGACTGAAGGGTCCCAGGTTCGATTCCAGTCAAGGGCATGTACCTTGGTTGCAGGCACATCCCTGGTGGGGGGTGTGCAGGACGCAGCTGATCGATGTTTCTCTCTCATTGATGTTTCTAACTCTCTATCCCTCTCCCTTCCTCTCTGTAAAAAAATCAATAAAAATGTTTTTTAAAAAAAGTTTATTCCTTATTCTCTTTGACCTAAAAACACATTTTCTAGGAATCTAACCTAAAGAAATATATATTTGGACAAAAATTTATATGTACAGATATTCATCACATGAGCTCAATGTTATAATAAAATTATAAATTATATAAATATTTAACAGTAAGAAGATGATTAAACAAATTAAGACTTACTCATTACTCATTAGATAAAATACAATAAAATCATTAAATTTTTTTCCAAAAAAGTGAGATGGGGAAACTATATGTTGATATTGGTTTAATTTTCATATCTTTGAAACTTGGATAGTAAAATTTTTATGAATCATTTCTATTTTTTCCATATTTATTGATAAATAATTGACGTATAATGTATTAGTTTAAGGTGTACAACATAATGGTTTGGTATATATACTAGAGGCCCAGTACACAAATTCGTGCATGGGTGGGGTCTGGCCAGCCCGCCCCCGATCAGGGGGTGGGAGGGCCAATTGGGGGCAGGGTTGGCTGGGGTGTGGGGCCACGAACAATGGGCCAGGCTCGCGCCCTGGTGGAACTCCCGGTCCAGGGGGAAATTTGCATATTAGCCTTTTATTATATAGGACTAGAGGCCTGGTGCACAAAAATTTGTGCACTCTGGGGGGGGGGGGAGGTCCCTCAGCCCTGTCTGTGCCCTCTCGCAGTCTGGGACCCCTCAGGGGATGACCACCAGCTGGCTTAGGCCCACTCCCCAGGGGAATGGGCCTAAGCTGGCACTCAGACATCCCTCTGGCAGCCCAGGAGCCTTGGGGGATGTCCACTTGCCAGCAGGGAGCTGGCCTAAGCTGCAGTTGGACATCCTTAGCTCTGCTGAGGAGGCAGGAGAGGCTCCCACCACCACCACTGTACTGGCAGCCATCAGCCTGGCTTGTGGCTGAGCAGAGCTCCCCCTGTGGGAGCTCACTGTCCACCAGGGGGCAGCTCCTGCATTGAGCATCTGCCCCCTGGTGGTCAGAGTGTGTCATAGTGACCTGTCATTCCCAGTCTTTCTGCTGTTAGGGTCAATTTGCATATTACCCTTTTATTATATACTAGAGGCCCGGTGCACAAAAATTTGTGCACTCGGGCGGGGAGGGGGGTCCCTCAGCCCGGCCTGTGCCCTCTCGCAGTCTGGGACCCCTCGGGAGATAACGACCTGCTGGCTTAGGCCTGCTCCCGGGTGGCAGAGGGCAGACCCAATCCCTAGGTGCAGCCCCTGGTCGGGCTCAGAGCAGGGCTGATTGGGGAGTTGGGGTGCCCGCCCCTGTCATGCACAGAGCAGGGCGGATCGGGAGGTTGCGATGCCATCCCTAGTCACGCTCAGGGTAGGGCCGATTGGGGGGTTGGGGCACCGCCCCCTGTCACACTCAAGGTAGGGTCGATGGGGAGGTTGCGGCGCCACCCCCTGTCACGCACAGAGCAGGGCCAATCAGGGGGTTGGGGCACTGCCCCCTGTCACAGAGCAGGGCCCATCAGGGGGGCTGAGGCTCCATACCCTGTCACGCACAGAGCAGGGCCCATCAGGGGGGTTTGCAGCTGGTCACACCCCCTTCAGGGTGGGGGTCCCCATTGGGGTGCCTGGCCAGTCTGGGTGAGGGGCTGAGGGCTGTTTTCAGGCTGGCGGGTGACTGAAGCTCCCAACCACTCCTTTTTTTTCTTTTTTCTTTTTATTCTGGGCCAGCTTTAGCTCTGAGGCTTGGCTCCAGCTCTGAGGCCTCGGCTGCTGAAAGCAGGTATCTGGTTTGTTTGGGTTCTATAATCGATACACTGTTTCAACTCTAGCTCTGAGATCCCGGCTGGCTGAAAGCAGGTTTCTGGGGTTTTGTTTAGCTTCTATATTTGTAACAATGTTTCAAACTGCAAGCTCAGAGGCCGGCAGCGGCAGGCGGGGAACGTTGGAGTCCTCCGTCACTGAAGCAAGCAAGCCTCATGTTCGCTTCAAGCTGCCTGGCTGCCGGCCACCATCTTGGCTGGCAGTTAATTTGCATATCGCCCTGATTAGCCAATGGGGATGGTAGCGGAGGTACAGCTAATTACCATGTTTCTCTTTTATTAGTGTAGATGATAGAGGTCTGGTGCATGGGTGGGGGCCAGCTGGTTTGCCCTGAAGGGTGTCCCGGATCAGGGTGGGGGTCCTGCTGGGATGCCTGGCCAGCCTGGGCTGTTTGCAGGCTGGCCACAGCCCCTTCAGGGTGGGAGTCCCCGCTGAGGTGCCTGGCCAGCCTGGGTGAGGGGCTTATGGCTGTTTGCAGGCTGGCCACAGCCCCCAGCTACCCAAGCTCCCAGTGGAGGCTGGCTGGAAGCAGGTATCTGGGATTTATTTATCTTCTATAATTGAAACTTTGTTGCCTTGAGCGGAGGCCACAGCCAGCCAGGGCAGGCAGGAAACTTGGCTTCCTCCATTGTCGGGGCAACCAAGCCTCCTGCTTGCTCCAGCTCCATGGCTGCCGCCCGCCATCTTGTTTGGGTTAATTTGCATATAGTCACTCTGATTGGCTGGTGGACGTGGCTTGGGGCATAGCGGAGGTGTGGTCAATTTGCATGTTTCTCTTTTATTAGATTAGATGTGCAAAATGATTATCACAATAAGTTTAGTTAACGTCCATCACCTCACATACTTTTTTGTCTGTGTGTAGTAATAACTTTTAAGACCCACTCTCAGCAACTTTCAAATGTACACTGCAATATTGTTAATTATAGTCACCTTGTTGTACATTACATCCCCAGGACTTACTCATTTTATAACTGGTAGTTTATACTTTTTAACTCCCTTCACATATTTCTCCCCACCCTCACCTTAACCTCTGGCAACCACCAATCTATTCTCACTTTCTATGAGTTTAGTTCTTTTAAATTCCACATATAAGTGAAATCATACAGTATTTGTCTTTGTCGTATTTATTTCACTTATATTTCTTCCCTATCACTTTTTTACTTACTGATTCTCGTATGTTACACATTTCAAAGTGTTTAAATTTTTTTTCTAAAGACTTGCTTATAGTTTCTCTTTTAAAATTAAGTAGCTTTCTTTTTTTTCTGAAAGTCAGAAGAACTCAGAATATAGTTAAGGTTCACAGAAAGTGATGTATCAAGGTAGTATCCTTGACTTGTCTAGCTATGATGGTAATAATATCAGTGTGTCATTTTTTATAGGTAGTTAAACAAACCAAGAACAGGTTTTCTGGTGCCCCAAAATCTGGAGGATGGATAGTGGACAACTGCCCTGTTACGAAAGAACTGTGGACAACCTTAGTGGAGAAAGGAATTACACCAGATTTAGTAATCTATTTGTCAGATACAGAAACCAACGGTTGGTAAATATTTATCATGTAAATTTGAAAGTGAAGTTTTTATTGCTGGTAATATTTTTAGTTAAAATATAAAGTGGAAAACTCTCCACCCTTACTAGGTACAAATACCACTCCAGCAATCCCTTTATGCCCTGAGGGGTACACAAAATGAGGCAGCCATCCATGGAGTAGGTGACCAGGATAGAGTAGTAGGGCCCTGGAGATCCCAGCAAGCCCTTGTAATTATGCTTTGGAGCTGAGAATTTAACAGCCCCCTCTCAGTCAGCACTATAAATTCTAAATGAAATATATATATACTAGAGGCCCAGTGCAAGAGATTCATGCACTGGGGAGGGGGTCCCTCAGCCCGGTCTACGCCCTCTCGCAGAGAGCGGGCCTAAGCCAGCAGGCAGACATCCCCCGAGGGATCCTTAGCACTACCACAGAGGCAGGAGAGGATCCCACCACCACTACTGCGCTCGCCAACCGTGAACCTGGCTTCTGGCTGAGCGGTGCTCCCCCTGTTGGAGCGCACTGACCACCAGGGGGCAGCGTCTGTGTTGAGCGTCTGCCCCCTGGTGGTCAGTGTGCATCATAGCGACCAGTCATTCCACTGTTCAGTCCATTTGCATATTAGGGTTTTATTATATAGGATGTATATTAGACTGAGGGCAAAGATCATTTATTAGTCCTTCTTCATCTCAAATGGGACATATTAAGCACATAAAGACAGCAGAACTAAATTTTAATTATTCTGTTACTTTGTACAAAGCTATAATAATCAAAACAGTGTGGTACTGGCATCAAACCAGATGCATAGGCCAAGGGAACTGAATAAAGAGCCCAGCAATAAACCCACATATATATGGTCAACTAATCTTTGATAAGGAGGCCAAGAATATTCTGTCATATGCATTTTAGGAGGGAAATATATTACATTTTTTCATGTTTTTGTTATTTATGACATGCCAATATATATATATTTTAAAAATGATTTAAGGTGGTCTTTTAATATTTTCAAGAATCTGGGCTCTATTTAAATAAATGCTTAAAGGAAAATATATTTGGATATAGGCAGAATTCATTTTTATTGTTAATTTTCAAAATGTATCTCACTATACTTTATAGATTTTCAAAATTAATATTATTCTGTTTATATTTCAGGAAAATATTTACTTAATAGACTGTATTTAAAGAATAAAGCTGAAATTGACGCTAAGATATTCGAGAGATTACTAGATGAACTAAAAAAGAAAAAAAGAGAGGAAGAAACTTTAAGGTAAATTTGCCTGGCATAGTAAAACAGGTTAATGAATCTTTTATGAAGCTGTTAAGTATCTACTCATAATTTATATTTATGAAATTTCCTTAATATCAAAATGGTGATCTAATTGATCCAATCCTTCCTATGTAATAAAAGGCTAATATGCAAATTGTCCCCTCGGGAGTTCAACTGGGAGACCAGGAGTTCAATCACTCACTATGACATGCGCTGACCACCAGGGAGCAGCACAGAACATGGCGGGCGACCAGTGGCGGCAGTGGGGTGCTGAGGGAGCAAGGGAAGGAGGAGGCGGGAAGGTGGGGAACCTGATTGGCTCTGATCGCCAGCCAGGCCTAGGGACCCTACCCATGCAAGAATTTCATGCATCAGGCCTCTAGTTGTAAATAATTCCAAGAAAAACAGCGATTTCACAAATACTTCCAAAATCTGTAAAGTACAGAGTTGTGGATGTTTTCATGGTGCCAAATCAAATTTATCCTAAATCAAATATCTACTCTCAAGAGACATTGCAAAAAATAAATAAATGAACAGATAGGATTTTTTTCTTTTTACCATATTTATATGTGATTTTAAAAACTTCGCTAACTAGAATCCATAAATTGAAAAAATAACATGCTAAAAAGCAAATGAAAATACACTTGTGTGATATGACTAAAATCCAAAGCCCAACTAAGTTCTAATAAGGAAAACAAAAGACTAGTTACTTACTACACAGGTTTAACATTGAGTTTATTCTCCAATCAGGTTGCGATGAAAAAGGTTTAGGAATATGAACTCATATCTATCTCTTCATGACTGGGGTCAAGGCTAAACTTTAATAAACTATAAGTTCTTCAGAATCGGGACTAAAGTATAATTAGGAACAGTGACTTGATTTGCTAAGTGTTCTTCCTTGCTGAAATGTGCTGTTAAATACTTTAAGTTTTACCCCTGGGTTTCTTACTTCTCAGTCACAAAAGCCAAGACATTTAAGAACTAAATTTCTTTATGTTAATCCACCTGTAGGAGCTTTCTCAAATGCTATTTCCTTTTCCCCTTCAGATATTAGCAATTTGAACTGGGATTTAGGAGAGCTCTTTAAACTCTTAAAATATGAAGCTGTTATCTAGGTTACTGGCGGGTAGGAGGCATGTAACTAATAAGTGTGTGTCAGAGGATTTTCTTCAGGGTTCATTGTTCATCTACGTCAGCAATTTTCAACCTTTTTCATTTCATGTCACACACAAATTAATTACTAAAATTCTGCAGCACACCAAAAAATATATGTTTTGCTGATCTGACAAAAAATAGGTAAAATATTTAATCATTCACACCAGATTGCTGTTGTGTTGGCTATTATTATTTTTTTATTTAACAATCTAGGGGAAAAGAGGTCAGTGCTCCTGACTTAGTCGGATATTGCATTTTTTAAAAATTTTTGCAGCACACTGGTTGAAAATCACTGATCTAAGTTAACCATTTCTTTAGGAACTTAATACAAAAATATACAAAGTATAATTTAGTTAGATTAATTAATGACATTATTTGATATGTGGAGTAAAAAGTATTAATTCAGAGAATAATTACAAACTGATTTACATTTATTTATAGCATTTAAAATTTTTGTTACAAATGGAGCTACAATATTTAGGATGTAAGAGATTACCTAATTTCTTTCCAGTGTATGAGAAATAGTCAAATATTTGAGAACAGATGAAGATGTCAACATAAGAATAAAACAAAGTGTATGTGATTTCTAGACTGAGGTCTGCTACATTTTAAATAGACAAAAAATACATACATCTATACTCTCTTAAAAGGGGAAAGAGATCTCCACTTTCTCACAACTACCTACCTTCACCTTCCTATTACCATATGGAATTTTCTGAGCTATCTCTATAGTCAATTTTTACTTCTTTTGATTCTACATTTTTATATCTTTATAAAGCTCTTGATATCAAAGACTTACCCAGACAGAAGCAGACTTTTCTATGTTTCTATATATCACCTTTTAAAATTCAACATAAGTATTTCAAAAGTCAACTTCTTTTTCATATTATGCAGAAAATGAAATCTGAAATGGAACACACACAAAAATGGTCAGAGTCTCATGTAAATGCCTTGCAAGTTGGTTAGGAAACAAATAAATTTAACAGGCTTAATTAAGAATTTCATCTTGAAGCCAGATATCTAAAGACATGCAGAATTCTACAGCTTTTCCAGCATCAGTTTCCAAATGTGCCCGTCAAATGCAGGATAATGTCTGTCATCACCATTAGTTTTTGACTCGTATGTCTGGTTTATCGAAGTGTCTAATAACGGGCAGCAAATTCTTCTTCATTCTTGTCAGGTGTCAGGTTCTTAGCAGCAACATTCCTCAACTAGGTTTTGGATAAGGGGACTCTCACAAAAGAGCCCTGTTTGAACTGCCGATCACACAGTTAAAATGGGAAAGGAGGGTAGAAACAAGACCCAGCCATCTCAGAGGTCTGGACACAAACAAAGAGAACTCAGATTTCACTAAGACTGTAGGCTGGATAACAAGAAATATACCTGTTGGGAGAAGAGGTGTGGTAATGTTGTTTTTTGGGTTTTTTGTTTTGTTTTGTTTTTAATTAAATCTTTATTGTTCAGATTATTACAGTAGTTCCTCTTTTTTCCCCCCATAGCTCCCCTCCACCTGGTTCCCACCCCAGCCTCTGCCCTTACCCCCACCACTGTCCTCATCCATAGGTGTACGATTTTTGTTCAGTCTCTTCTCCCACCCCCCACACCCCTTTCCCCCCAAGAATTGTCAGTCCATTTCCTTTCTATGCCCCTGAATCTATTATATTCACCAGTTTATTCTGTTCATCAGATTTTTTCTTCACTTGATTTTTAGATTCACTTGTTAATAGATGTGTATTTGTTGTTCATAATTTGTATCTTTACCTTTTCTTCTTCGTCATCTTCTTAAAGAATACCTTTCAGCATTTCATATAATACTGATTTGGTGGTGATGAACTCCTTTAGCTTTTTCTTAATTGTGAAGCTCTTTATCTGACCTTCAATTCTGAATGATAGCTTTGCTGGATAAGGTAATCTTGGTTGTAGGTTCTTGCTATTCATCACTTTGAATATTTCTTGCCACTCCCTTCTGGCCTGCATAGTTTCTATTGAGAAATCAGCTGACAATCGTATGGGTACGCCCTTGTAGGTAACTAACTGTTTTTCTCTTACTGCTTTTAAGATTCTCTCTTTGTCTTTTGCTCTTGGCATTTTAATTATGATGTGTGTTGGTGTGATCCTCTGTGGATTCCTTTTGTTTGGGGTTCTCTGTGCTTCCTGGACTTGGAAGTCTATTTCTTTCACCAGGTGGGGGAAGTTTTCTGTCATTATTTCTTCAAATAGGTTTTCAATATCTTGCTCTCTCTCTTCTTCTGGCACCCCTGTAATTTGGATGTTGGTACACTTGAAGCTGTCCCAGAGGCTCCTTACACTATCTTGGTATTTTTGGGTTCTTTTTTCATTTTGCTTTTCCAGTTGGGTGTTTTTTGCTTCTTCGCATTTCAAATCTTTGACTTGATTCTTGCGATCCTCTAGTCTGCTGTTGGAACTCTGCATAATATCCTTTATTTCAGTCAGTGTATGCTTAATTTCTAGTTGGTCCTTTTTCATAACCTCGAGGGTCTCACTAGATTTCTTGAGGGTCTCACTACATTTATCGGCGGTTTCTAGAAAATTCTTGAAAAACCTTAGAACCGTGGTTTTGAACTCTATATCCAGTAGTTTGCTTTCCTCCATTTCTGTCATTTGTGACCTGTTTCTTCGTCTCTGCATTTTGGGTGCTTCCCTGTGTTGATAGAGTGGCTTTCTGTGCTAGGTGTCCTATAGGGCCCAGTGGCTCAGCCTCCCCAATTACCTGAGGTGGACACTCTTGGTGCACCCTTTTGTGGACTTTGTGCACTTTCTTGTTGTAGTTAAGCTTTGATTGTTGTAGATATCACTGAGAGGAATTGACCTCCAGGCCAATTGGCTGTGAGAATCAGCTGTGTCTGTGGTGGGAGAACTTCTGTGCTGGAGACACCCTTCCGAGGCAAGACTTGCTTCAGTGGGGCTTTGGTGCTCACTGAGTCTGCCCCCTGAGTGTGTCCCCTATGGATCTGAGGAGTTGTAATCTGGATGGTCCCACTCTGACCACTGGGTACACTGGCTCTTGGATCTCTAAGGAGGTGCTAATTTAGCCTCTGCCTGAGGCAACCCAGAGCTACAGAGAGATCTACAGATTCCTCTTCTTTGTTTGGGGTTTGGAGGTGCCCAGATGAGGCCCAGCTGTGAAGCAATGCAAGCTGCTGTGGGGCCTTGGGCCATCTTTTGGAAGTTCTGGGTCTCTCTGACCCAGCTGCAGTTTGTTAGGAAATTTTCAGATTGCAAAGTGCCAGGCCTTTCATATGCAAAAGCCTCTGAGCACAGCTTTGGTGGGGCGGGGTCTCAGGAAATCAACTGGGCGGAGCAAACAGCTATGGCTGATCCTCGGCCCTGCTCTAAGAGGCCCCAGGTCTCAGTGTCCCGCAGTAATCGCTGCAAGCACCTCTGAGAGAAAGCCGCCCTCAAGTTCTGACCGATGCCAGACAGTCCAGTTTCTCCCCGTATGAGTCTTGGGTCCCCAGAGACTTGCCTGGAACTGGAGTTCAGAGCAGTTGGGAGCTTGTTACTCCCTCCCGATTGAAAAAGACAACCGTGTCCTCAGTTGCCAGCGCTTTCCGCGTGGGCCTCCGTACCTCTGCACTTTACTTCCTCTGAGTCTCAGTGTGCTTTTCTCTTTCCTTCTAGTTGTGGAATTTCCACTCAGCCAGCCTTCCTGTGGTTCTGGATGATGTCCATTTTGTCTTTTAGTTGTCTTTTATTTGTGCGAGGCAGCAATTTCTGGTGTTTACCTATGCCGCCATCTTGGTTTCTCATCGGTTATGTTGTTTTTTAAAATATGTTTTTATTGATTTCAGAGAGGAAGGGAGAAGGGGAGAGGGATAGAAACATCAATGATAAGAGGAATCATTGATCAGCAAACTCCTGCACACCCCAAACTGGGGATCGAGCCCCCAACCTGGGCATGTGCCCTGATGGAGAATAGAACCATGACCTCGTGGTTCATAGGTTGACGCTCAAACACTGAACCACACCGGCTGGGCTGTGTGGTAATGTTTTTTGAAGAGAATATATGTGACTAGATTTTCAAAGGAAGGGGAAAGGGATGTAAAGAATGCTGAATGTAAGAGAATGACAGGCCTATAGAACAGTCTTTTTTTTTCTTTATTGATTAAGGTATTACATATGTGTCCTTATCCCCTCATGGCCCACCACCTCCCCACTCATGCCCTCAAGACTGCCCCAGCCCTGGCCATTGTGGCCCAGAGCATTGGCCCTTGCACTGAAGAGTTGCAGGTTCAGTTTCCAGACAAGGGCACATACCTGGGTTGCAGCAGGCTCGATCCCCAACCTGGCTCTCTCACATTGATGCTCTCTCGCTTTCCTCCCTCCCCTCCACTCTCTCTCTAGAAATAAATGCAAAAAATATCCTCAGGTGAGGATTAGCAACAACAATAATAACAAAAGACTTTCCTAGAGTATGTTGCTGATATGAATGGGCTCTACTTTACTTACCTAGTCCCCTATTACCTAGTCCCCTATTGAATACTTGGAACAGTTGTTCTTAAGGTTATTTTTTAAAGATGCAGTCATTTTTAAAAGAATGCAACATTCTTATACATGTTTCCTTGTGCAATAGCAAGCTGATTCCTGAAGGGTAAATTCCTAGATATAAACTTTCTAGATCAAAAGTATACACATTTTCATTTTTAATAAATATTGCCTTTCTGCACCATTTCACTAACTTTTTTATACCTGTCTTCACCATTAAACAGGTTTAGTGCTTCCATTATAATGAAAAACAGATTCCCTCCAGATACTGAAGTTTCCATATTCTAAATCTCTTTAAATTTCACATAATTGCTCTGACTACAAAGATCACTTTACAAATTTTCAATTTATTTAATATAGAAAAAAATTTAAATGCAAAAAAATTAAATAAAATTTAAAACTCATCATGCCATCATCCAGGTAACTAATATTAACAATTTGATTAGTTTTCTTCTAGTATTTTTATCATTGTTTACATACATTTAAAACACAAAATTAAAATTCTATTATATTTCATTTAAAATTATATTGTGAACATTTCTTATTTAATAAGAAGGAAAAAGTGGTACAATTTCTCATATTTGCTTTTTCAACTAGAGAGTACTTTATTAATTTTTAAAGGTTTATTAATTTTTAAAGGTTTCCTAATATGCTTGACTGGCATAGCTCAGTAGTTGAGGGTCGACCTATGAACCAGGAGGAGGTCACTGTTCGATTACTGGTCAGGGCACATACCTGGGTTGCCGGCTTGATCCCCAGTATGTGGCGTGCAGAAGGCAGCTGATCAATGATTCTCTCTCATCATTGATGTTTCTTCCTTCCTCTCTGAAATCAATAAAAAAAATTAAAAAAAAAAAAGGTTTCCTAATAAATAGTTACAGCTTTTCAAAGTGCAACATTCCAAATTGTCTTAAAAAAAAACAAACAAACAAACCCTGAAAATTAACTGACCTCTATATGAAAAAATTAAACATTTACATTATGTAGTAAAAATATAATGAATTTTATGAATGGTTTTCTCTTTATTTTTACCACTCAGCCTTAAATTCTGTAATTTTGTGAAATGTCTGAATTTCCAAGATAATTAAATTTTGAACTTTTTTTAATTTCAGAAAAATCAAAGAAGAGGCATTGAGAATAGAAGAAGAAAATCAAAAGCTCTTTGCAGCTCTGAATGTGAAAACAAAAGGCAAACATAGATTGATATGGCTAATAATGTGTTATTTAATTTTGTTTTATTATTGCAAGCAACCTCAGTATTTTGGTGAATTATAGAAAGGGTGACCACATTTCTTTATTTGCCCATGAGAGTCCAGGTTTATGGCTATGGTCCTGAAGTATTTATTTGACCCGCTTTCATTCTCAATATGTTCCAATTTGGATAAAAATTATATGGTCAATGGAGTAATGGATCATAGAAAAAAGACTCCTGACACAGATGCCTGCTCATGCACATTAAGAGTTCAGTTCTTAACTTGGAATCTATGGATAAAATTCAGGAGTCTATGAAACTGATTGAAAAAATAATTACAACTTTATTTTAATTTTAACTAAAATTTAGTTTTTCCTTCAACTAGTAATTCATATAGGTAACAGACCACAGTAGTATTAGTGATAATCTAACTTTGTCACCAATAGAAATGAAGACATCACATTACAGTTTTATATATCTTGTTTATGCTTATCCTGATTCCAAAATTATGGTAGTTGTTAAGCCAGCTTCTGGTTCTTGTTGTTTAATGAATTAGTAAAGGTGCACTATTTTCTAATAGCACAATTTATTTTTGAAATCTTGATGACTTCCTTCAATGTAGTTGACTTCTTATGTATTTTGTTTTATGAGATTGAAAGCATTAATCTAAAAAGGTGTCCATAAGCTTTATCAGACTGCCAAAGGAATCCATGGCTCAAAAGCGTGAGGAGTATCTGTTTCAGTTGTCCATTGCTGTGAAAAAGCCACCCCAAAACTGTGAAACAACCCCCTTTTTACTATACACAAATTCTGCGGGTCAGGAATTCAGGCAGGGCTTATCTCTGCTCCCCAAGGTCCTCGTTCTGACTTAAGGAGCCACCTTGGAGGTGGATCCGCTGGCCCCACACAAACCTTCAAGTGACTGTGGCCCTGATTAACTTCTTTCTGATGACTTCCTGAGAGACCCAGGGTCAGAACCACCGATAAGTCACTCCCAAATCCCTGACTCCAGAAACTAGGATAATACATGACTATTGTTTTAACAACTGTACAGTGACTTTATTGATTTCAGAGAGGAAGGAACTCAGATTATCCACGAGGGTACTAGAAAAAAAGTATTAGAACTTTTTACTTTTTTTTTTTAACCAAAAGAAAGAATTTAGTTGAAAGACATTTTGAGTTTCTGGTGTAGAGTACTTAACTTCCAACCCAAACCCTGGTAGGTTTTAGCAAATTCTGCTTCTTCCTCTTGTGTATCACCATAAAACTCTCCATGTAACACAAAAGATTCACCACATTCTAAGGCACATATTTGGAAGCCACCGGCTCTGCGGTCCCGCTCAGACCTTGAGATCTAAGGACACTTCAGGATACTTTTCTCTGGGGACTTCATCACCCAAATTTAGATGAAAATTCCGGTTCCAGAGGTATCACACACCACTGCAATGTGATTCTTGGAAGGCACTCACTGGGAGGAAGGAAGTCCCACAAGAATCCAGAAGTCACGTTCATTTGTTTTTTCACAGCATCTTTGCATATAAATTACCTTGTTTTTCAGTCAATTTCATAACATAGTAAAGGAATTGGAAGATGGATTTTCTGACTCCACCATTCACCCCATCCTTTTCTTGAAAGATTTCCATGCATATATTTCTGATAATGGTCATCAGCAACTACAGAAAATTTGAAGTTATGCTTTCTGAATTTCCATTTAACATATGGATTAGCATACTCTATTATTCGTTATTAGCTAACAGAAAATATAGAGTCTATCCCAGTGCTGCATAATGCAAGCCACATATGTAACTTTAAATTTTCTAGTAGCCAAATAAAATGTAAAAAAGAAACAGGTTAAATGAATTATATTTAATATGCAATATCCAAAATACTATTTTGACATGAATGCAAAAATTATATATGCTATAGTTGACATTCAATTTTTAATATATTTTTTAAAAGATTTTTTTATTGACTTTTAGAGAGGAAGGGAGAGGGAGAGAAATAGAGAAACACTGATGTGATGGACATGGACAATAGTGTGGTGATTGCCGGAGGTGGGATGGAGGTGGAAGAGGGCCTGGAGGAGATAAATGGTGATGGGGGAGGATTAAAAAAGAAAAAAGAGTCCTGCTGGTGTAGCTCAGTGGTTGAGCATTGACCTATGAACTAGGAGGTCACAGTTCATTTCTGGTCAGGGCAAAAGCCCAGGTTACGGGCTTGATCCCCAGAAGGGGACATGCAGGATGCAGCCAATGATTCTCTCACATCATTGATGTTTCTCTCTCTCCCTCTTCCTTCCTCTCTGAAATCAATAAAAAATATATTTTTTTAAAAAAAGAAAGAAGGAAACATGGATGTGAGAGGGAAACATCACAACCCAGGTATGTGCCCTGACTGGGAATCTAACCAGCAACCTTTCGATGCACAGGACGACACCCAACCCACTGAGCCACACTGGCCAGGACTACATTCGATGTTTCATTCTAAATCTTTGAAATCCATCGTGTATGTTATGCTTATGATGCCCCTCAGTCTGGACTAGCCACATTTTAGGGGCTCAACAGCCACCTCATGCAGTGGCTACATATCAGACAGTGCACGCAGCTCTAGCCATTCCCTCTTTGAATGGACACTGGAGCCGTGGCCATCTTTTTACTGTTACAATACTCAGGGCTACTGAGAACATTCCTTGTTTTCAATGAACCCTTAGGCTGGTGCTCCCATAGCACTCTGAGTCTGTGGCTATCATCCTTTACCACTACATTTTAATAGGTAAAATATATGGAAAATGTATCTCTCCCTCCTGAAACCCCCTGCGCCGGAGGACAGGGCGCCACTCTTTACTCTTTGTGTGGGTCTCAGCACTTATCAGAGTGCCTCGCACCCAATTAATATTTCTGACCTAATCTGAACAATAATTTGTTTCTTCTCATTTTCTCTAGAGGTCGACGAGGCTGACCTTGAGGCTTTTGGGGATGTTGAAGGTGAGGAGGGTGACATTCCTGAAGTGTCTGAGGCCCTTGAGGAGACCGGGGGGCTCTTAGCAGAGGAGCCTGAAGCTTCCGAGGTTCAGGAACCAGAACCTGAATCAGGTTAGACTTCATTGACAGCCATGTTCTTAGTTCTACTCGTGTCCATTGGGGTGTGTGTGTGCGTGTGTGCGTGTGTATACTTGTGTATATGTTAAGAAAAAGGAAACAGACTAAAAAGGAGATGAGCCCACCCCCGCCCTGAGAACAGCCACTTATTTCCAATCCCACGGTTTGAAGTGTCGCAGGAAAGCCGACGCTGCCCCGCCCATCCTTGTGCTCAGGAGCAGGGCTGCCTACGTCATTGGTGGGGTATGTTGTCAAAAAGCAGGGAATGTGCCACTAATGGTACTAACATATAAAGCTTTTTTTTCCTTCTACAATCTCTCTCTCAATTTGTCATGGATTGATTTTTATTGCTATATGTCATTCTAAGTAAAGAAAAATTAAAAATCTAAATTATTAGCATGAATTTTACCATTCATCTTTATATTGTGCAAGGTCATTTTTAAATGAAAATACAAGAGCATTTACCTCATTTGCAGAACCACTGGAATTAACACAATTCATATTTGGCAGCTCGTACATGCATATGCATTTCGTTCTTACCAGGTTACTGGTAAGTTTTGTGTATAAAACTAACTCAGTTTTTTATTTCAGTTCTTAATATGCACATATTCTACCAACATTCTCGACCTTTAGCTTCCCAATGATGAAGGAAAGACTGAAAGAAAAAGGAACACTGGATTGTCCTCTTTTCCTTTCCTTCTATGTCATCATTTTCAGCCTAAGTGTTTAGCTAATACAGGAAAGTGACACAAGTAAGAAAGGCTATGATGGGGTTCCGTGGTCATTTGTGTCTCTCTGAATGCTATCACCTGCTTTCTGCATCTGAAGCAAGTTCTAGTTCAAAAGGAAAGCATGGTCTCTCAGCTGGGTCAGCATCTCCCCCTGCCTGCCCCCATCACTCAGGCATACTTACTCCTCCACATCATGGGTCCCCTGGAATTCTGGGGCATCAGGAACTCTCATGAGAATGAGATGACCAGGACTGGCTAACACATATTGTGCATATCTCTGTCCATATGCATGCTCTATTGTGCCATTGGAGCCTCTTTGGATTTTGTTTACAAAACGAAGTTCAAAGATAAAATTATTAAAAATTTCAGATTGACAACCAGAGAGCATTAAACTGAGGCCATTCTGCGTGAGAGACCGTGCAGCTGCCCAGGCCACACGGCCATGGCGCAGCCTGCTGCCGAGGTGCCGTTTGGCGGGTTGGCGCAGGGCCAGAAGGAGTCGTTGGGCAAAGAAAGTCACTCTCAAGGCTGGAGAGTGGGCTTAAAGCAGCAAGTTAGGGTACCCAGCATGTGGGAGTGAGGCTCACAAATGCTCCCAAGTACAGTTAGTATTGGATTTGAAACTAATGCTACAAATGAAAGGTCTTCAAATACCTGCAGCCAAATCCTCCTCTGGCAATTAAGGGCTAGGAATCTTCTGTCCGCTGGTAGAGGAACTAGGACGAAGGGGAGTTTTCACCCTGAGAAAACTCAAGTTCAACATAGATCATTTTTGCTACAGGAATTGGCATTAGCTTGATGAGGCAAAAGTATAAGATCACATAACCCTTGTGCCCAACAGAGGAGCTAGCAGGATGAAATCCTTCAGTTTCCTTTTAAGAGCCCCACGGCTCTATTGGCTTGTGTTCCCACCCAGAAACTTCAGTATTTTCTTCAGGACCTAACCAGTTAGGCTGACTCTTCTCCCACTCACCTACCTTTTGCAACAAGACAGGCCATAAAAGGAAAAGGGAGCCCACTGAATGGAAGAACATATTTGCCTATGATACATCTGATAAGGGGTTAATTTCCAAAATATATAAGGAACTCAGACAACTTAACAAAAGGAAGACAAACAATCCAATCAAAAATAGGACCTAAATATGCCCTAACCGGTTTGGCTCGGTGAATAGAGCATCGGCCTGCAGACTGAAAGGTCCCAGGTTCGATTCCGGTCAAGGGCATGTACCTTGGTTGCGGGCACATCCCCAGGAGGAGGTGTGCAGGAGGCAGCTGATCGATGTTTCTCTCTCATCGGTGTTTCTAACTCTCTATCCCTCTCCCTTCCTCTCTGTAAAAAAATCAATAAAATATATTTTTTTAAAAAATAGGACCTAAATAGACACTTGTCCAAAGTGGACATACAGAAAGCCAAGAGACATATGAAAAAAAAATGCTCAAAGTCACTAATCATCAGAGAGATGCAAATTAAAATGACAATGAGATATCACTTCACACCTGTCAGAATGGCTATCATCAACAAATCAACAAATGACAAGTGCTGGCGAGGATGTGGAGAAAAGGAACCCTCATGCACTGTTGGTGGGTTTGCAGACTGGTGCAACCATTATGTAAAACAGTAAGGCATTTCCTCAAAAAATTAAATATGGAACTGATATTTGATGCAGCAATGCCACTTCTGGGTATATATCCTAAGAAATCAGAAAAACCAGTCAGAAAGAATATATGCAACCCTATGTTCATAGCCCATTTTACAATAGCTAAGATTTGAAAACAGCCCAAGTGCCCATCAGCAGATGAGTGGATAAGAAAGCTGTGATACATTTACACAAAGGAATACTATGCAGCTGTAAAAAAGAAAGAACTCTTACCATTTGCAACAGCATGGATGGACCTGGAGAGTATTATGCTAAGTGAAATAAGCCAGTCAGACAAGTATCACAAGATCTCACTCATGTGGAATCTAATAAGCAAAATAAACTGTTGAACAAAATAGATCCAGACATAGGAGCATTGAATGGACTGTTGAATCTCAGAGGGAAGGCGGGGATGGAGGAATGGGATGGGAAGAAATTAACCGGGAACTTATGTGCATGTATGCACAGCCTATAGACACAGACAATAGTGTTGGGAAGGCCTGGGAGGGGCAGGTGCAGGGTAGAGAGAGTCAATGGGGAAAAAAGGAGGACATCTGTAATACTTTCAATAATAAAGACAAATTTTTTTAAAAAAAGGAAAAAAACCACCATAAAATACCAAAAATGAATAAGAGAAACAGACATCCATTAAATATGACACATCAAACATATTAGAGTTCTAATATCCACAAGTATCTCATAATTAGTATTTACTAATGTAACCGGTCTAAGGGATGATTTAGTTGTATTGCCTTTTATCTCCTTGCTGTTTCTCTCAGGGAACTTCCTTTTGCTGTTCTAAAGCCAGTCTCCCACTCCCTTTAGGGTCAGTTCTAGCTCATGCAGACATGACTGTTTTCAGTCAGAATTGTATGTACCATATGTCAGTTATCCTGGTCATGGGCCTTTAGTATATTTAAGAATATTCTTCATTTTCTGCCTTATACTATTAGATATTGTATGTCATACTTTACCTAACAAGAACTATATTTTCAATTAGACATAGTACACACAATTTAAACTATGTTTAAAATTTTTCTTTGTGCCAAAATTTTCATAAAAGAAACAATGTTTTAAAATTCAAACACTAACTATTAGTTTTCTTTCCTAAGAGTCTACTGAGGAAACTACAGTTGGAACAGAAATTCCAAAAGAATCCAAAGAGGGTCTGGAAATTACATTATCTCAAACAGGTTAGCTTATAAAATAAAAGTAGTTAGTGATAAAAGTGCTTTTCGTATTCTCCCACAAGGGTCTAGTCCAGCCGTGGGCAAACTACGGCCCATTTGAAATGAATAAAACTAAAAAAAAAAAAAAAAGACTGTACCCTTTTATGTAATGATGTTTACTTTGAATTTATATTAGTTCACACAAACACTCCACCCATGCTTTTGTTCCGGCCCTCCGGTCCAGTTTAAGAACCCATTGTGGCCCTCGAGTCAAAAAGTTTGCCCACCCCTGGGACTCTAGTCCCTTATTTTAGGCATAGTACCAACTTCCTACTTATTTCTTTGTACATTATATGCCAGTTGTGACGCATTATGTTTGATTTAGCTTATTACATCAGAAGTATATCTAACCATCTAATAACACTGTTTTTCATTAAATTTTATTTTATACATTTTATTATAGTTAAAGTTGCCATATGAAATACATAGCAATTATCCAAATAATTTTATTAATAGGTAATAATTCATCTACAGCCAATACATGGAATGGAGCATAATTAAAAATGAATTTATAAATATACATTATTGCTGAGGACAATATATGTATTTCTTTCATATGTTTTTAAAAAATTACAAAGTATAAATTATTTTGGCAATATGGGTCAAGATACCATGTTTGAAGCCACTTTTTTTTTCTTTCCTTTAATCTTTATTCAGAACTTGTACTACCTGAGTTTCCTGAAGACGCTTATCCTGATGTTCCTGAGATGGAACTACTTAAAGACGAGATAAAAAATTATGAGGCCAACTGGAAAAATCTGGAATTAATCATCAATGACTCTTTCTTTCCAATTTTCAAGTTGGAGATTGCTGGCCAGACTCCAGAGGAGCTATTTCAGAAAGCAGTGGAGACTATGGAAAGTAAGGGCTGTGATCCCACCATTGACTGTCAAGAGCGGGTGATATGAAAAGCACTGCAACTTTAAGTCTCTCTTGATGGCCCATAAAGGAGAACATTCAATATACCTAGGGATGATGTTTAAAATATTTAACAATTCTCATAGCACAGGCACATGCCAATCAGAACAGCTGAGGGGCACAAATAGCACTGGCCAAACTGGCCAGTTGTCCCTTTAAAAATTCTAAAGGCCAATTTGCATGCACATATAAACTAAGAGATCAGTCACTACAATTAATTCTCCTAATCTTTGACTACTGCAATATACGCTAATATTATTATTCTTTCAACTCTTTCTTTTTTATTTTTTTACAGAACCTTTTCAGTATGTTGCATGGGAGTTCAATATAGAAGACTATGAGGAAGAAACAGAAGACCTCCAGGCCGAAGCGGAGGTTGATGAGGATCTAGAAGAGGAGGAGGAGGAGGAGGAAGAGGTATGAGTCAGTGGGCCATGCTCCCTCGGAGGCTAGGGAAGTCTTTCCTTTCCGCTCCAGCTCCTTCACAGGGGTCACAGCACTGAAAGGGCGCGTGTCCAGAGCGGTAGTCGGCACTCTTGGACCCCAGGAAAGCAAGCAGGCTTCCTCGGTTTTACACATGAACATTTTCAACGCCCTTTGCCTCCACCCCAGCTTCCCTTGATCCCTGAAATGCCAGGGCTGCTTAGACAGTATGAAAAAATACGCCCATGAAAAAATAAAAGGGAAATCTTTTCCATTTTTTTCCATGGAAAAGCTATAGATATTAGAGAGAGAAATATTCTGTAAGTTCAACAGAAGTGGGTGCTTTATGTACAATACAGCAGTGGCATCTTTGAGGGGCTGCTCGCATGATACTAATGAGTGGTATTTTCAAACAGGAACAACTCATTTGCGGCCCCAGTCTACTCCCTGGTCACGAGAATTTTGATCACCATTCTCAATTGATAGCCACCTTATTCAGGCATCTATCAAATATAAAATAGGAAGTGATTTTTTTTTAAATTTGGGGCTTTATGAAGGAAACAAAATGATGTAATAAGTTAGATAATCATACAGCTGGAATTAAGTTAAACCCACATATATGTGTGTCAAACAACAAGTGTCATGTAGTGTGATTCTGATAACTTTCAGTACTTTAGCACTAAGGGACTGCTGAGCCCTTCAGTCAGGGTGGCTAACAGATGGTGGGCTTGTCCTGCCTGTACTGTGTTCAGGTTTTCTCCTTCAGTCGTCCTTCTGCCATTCTTCTGTATCCTGTTTTGTTTTGCAAGAGAATGTCTCTTTCTTGTGTCTGCAGGCAATTCTCAAGCTGTCTGTAATATTCAAAACTTGTCTTTTTAGGTACGGTCTTCATTGAAAATAGTGTCCCTACCTCACTTCCACTCTTCCTAATTTACCACAACACAAATCAGTTTTTCCTGTTGTATTAGTTTCCTCAGGCTGCCATAAGAAAGTGCCACAAACTGGGAGGCTTAAAATAACAGAAATTAATTCTCTTATGGTCTCGAGGGAGAATTCTGAAATCCAGGTGTCAGAATGCTCCCGCTGAGGCTCTAGGGAGAATCCTTCCTTTCCTCCTCCATCCTCTGGTGGCTCCAGATAGCCCATCGCTTACGGCTGCTTGACTCCCCTCTCTGCCTCTGTCTGTGCAGGATGGCCTTCTCCTCCTCGGCATCTTTTCCTCCTTTTAGAAGGACACTCGTCATGGGATTTAGGGACCACCTGGTAATAAATTGTAAATATTATCTTGAGATCCTTAATTACATCTGCAGAGATGCTTTTTTCAAACAAGGCCAATATGGCTGCCAGGAGTTCTTAGAAATTTTGACCTAGGAGGCAAAAGAACACTCTATCCTGACATCCACCTGGAAAATAGCAAGAAAGAACTTGGCTTCTCCCATCTCAGTCAGTTGCCCTGACTAATCATAGTAACTAGAGGACTGAGTGTGTGGGTGAACCAGCCTTGGTAACATGCCCACCCAGTGACTGTGAAGTGGGGAGTTACTGTGATGGTCTGGGCCACTTGAGTTCCTTGGAATTCGGAAGAAGCAGTTCTCCATGAGAAGAGGGAGAAAGGTTCTGTTACTAGAAAAAGGAAGAAAGTTGTTATACAAACAAAAGCAAAAGATATACACCACATCATAAGAAAAATTCTGGGAAGATATGTACTAAAATCTCAACAGTCATTCTGGAGAAGATGGAGTAAAGGGCATTCAGTTTACCCTCTAGCTGAAAACAACTGAGAAACAAGATAAAATATATGAAACTGTTCTCAACACATGGGCATGACTCAGTGAAGCACAGTGGTCCTGGAGATGGGAACAAAGGAGGTACACCCCACGGTTTCCCCACCTTATTGTCTGTAGGTCATGTGCCTTGTCCAGGCCATGGTCCAGGGAGGAGCCACCTAGGCCAGTGATGGCGAACCTTTTGAGCTCGGCGTGTCAGCATTTTGAAAAACCTTAACTTAACTCTGGTGCCGTGTCACATATAGAAATTTTTTGATATTTGCAACCATAGTAAAACAAAGACTTATATTTTTGATATTTATTTTATATATTTAAATGCCATTTAACAAAGAAAAATCAACCCAAACAATGAGTTCGCGTGTCACCTCTGACACGGGTGTCATAGGTTCGCCACCACTGACCTAGGCAGAGACTTCCAGGCTCCTTTATTGGAGGAGACAGGGCAGAGAATCCCAGGACACAAAGCAGTTAGAGTTCACAGGGAAAAGACCAGAAGAAAAGATGTGCACACAGGGAGAACTCCAGAGACCTGCAGAGCAGAGTACTGGTCAGCCCTTTGCCGGATTAGAGCAAGGAAGTACCACCTGATGAGATTAGAGCAGCCGTGGGCAAACTACGGCCTGCGGGCCGGATCCGGCCCATTTGAAATGAATAAAACTAAAAAAAAAAAAGACTGTACCCTTTTATGTAATGATGTTTACTTTGAATTTATATTAGTTCACACAAACACTCCATCCATGCTTTTGTTCCGGCCCTCCGGTCCAGTTTAAGAACCCATTGTGGCCCTCGAGTCAAAAAGTTTGCCCACCCCTGGATTAGAGGGACCAGTACTGAGATCTCAAACAAGGCCAGAAATAATGCCTGTTCCCACTAACCACTGGGTATTACTAAAAAGGGTCTAAGCCTCAGGGATGGGGATAATTAAACCTGGAATAGTGCACAGCAAAAAATAAATAAAAAATAAAAGAAGAACTGCTGATACATGTAACAATCTAGATGAATCTCAAAATTATTATGCTAAGAGAAGCCAGACAAAAGAGAAAACATACTGTATGATTACATTTGTATAACATTATAGAAAATGTAAACTAATTATAGTGAGAGAAAACACAGCAGTGCTTGCCTGGGAGTTGGGTGGGTAGGTGGCAAATAGGGTTAGAAAAGAGGCATGAACAATTATGGTCTTGATGAATATGTGGTGATGGTTTCAGAGATAAACACATATGTCAAAATTATCAAATAGCATACTTTAAATATGGACAATGTTTTAATGGCATTTACACCTCATAAAGCTGTTAAAAGTATTAATGGTGGTTATAACCACCATTATCGCTAAATGATGGACATATAAGTAATTTTTATTTTTTAAATTAATTAATTCTTGCCTCTCCTCCATCTCTTCTTTTTTCTCCTTCCATAATACTTATTATTGGTTAGGTCTCTTGGATCTATCCTCCAAATATCTTATCTTTTTCCTCATATTTCTCTGAAATCAATAAAAATATGTTTTTATTGATTTCATAGAGGAAGGGAGAGGGAGAGAGAGATAGAAACATCAGTGATGAGAGAGCCCACAACCCGGGCATGTGTCCTTGACCAGAATCAACCCAGGACCCTCAGTCTGCAGGCCAACACTCTATCCACTGAGCCAAGCTGGCTAGGGATATATATATACATATATATATATAGAGAACGCATGGACTTGGACAATAGTTTGGTGAAGGCAGTGGTGGTGATAGAGATGTAAGAGGGCAGAGAGGGCAGTGGTGGTGATAGAGATGTAAGAGGGCAGAGAGGGGATAAATGACTTAAATTTTTTAAAGAAATATTACGAGTGTTAATATAGTATTGGAAGGAAAAGGATAAGAGAAAATTTTTATTCTTTTTTTTAAATATATTTTATTGATTTTTTAACAGAGAGGAAGGGAGAGGGATAGAGAGTTAGAAACATCGATAAGAGAGAAGCATCGATCAGCTGCCTCCTGCACACCCCCTAGTGGAAATTTTTATTCTTTATGCACTGTGATGTGTTTTGAATAATTTTATAATAACCATGTATTTTATAACAGAAAATTACCTTTAATGTACTTCCATTTCTTTAAATAAATTGCAAGAATTCTTAAAGAACTTTACACAGTTTCTTTATTTTTCATAAATAAAAATATGTTACATATTTCTAATTGTAATGAAATAAAATATTTTCAAATTATTCTATTTTTTAATTGAATGTATTGAGGTGATTACATATTCACTTAGTAGAAAACAGCAAATCCTGAAGCATCTCCCATCTCATTTTCAATGGGTACGAATTTGTGACCCTGGCTCAGCTTTTACTTCTTAATTTTATTTTAGAAACTATTCTGTACCGAGCACAACCTGGGATTTTTCATTATACCTATGTCTGTGGAGGGCTGGGGACATCCTGATTCTCAGTGCTACTTTATGTTCTTTATGAAAATAAAGAAGCTTGGCTCTGGCCAGTTTGGCTCAGTGGATAGAGCATTGGCCTTCAGACTGAAGGGTCCCAGGTTCGATTCCGGTCAAGGGCATGTACCTTGGTTGCGGGCACATCCCCAGGAGGGGGTGTGCAGGAGGCAGCTGATTGATGTTTCTCTCTCATCGATGTTTCTGACTCTCTGTCCCTCTCCCTTCCTCTCTGTAAAAAATCAATGAAATATTTGGGGGGAAAAAAGTAAAGAAGCTTGAGATGTGAGCTTAGAGGGATATAAGAAACTGATTTTTTAATTAATTCATTAAGTGGCCAGTATAAGAACTGGCCTTTACAAATTGTTTTAAGTATGTATTGTTATGGTTTAAATACTATTCAAGAGACATTTTTAAGTTCCCTCTTTAGTATTGCATCAAAATACTTTTTAAAAATATTCTCCAAATGTTAAATAATATTTCTAGAATGAAGACAGAATGAAAGAGAAGAAAAGACATTTGGGAGACACAAAGCACTTTTGTCCAGTAGTTCTCAAAGAAAACTTCGTCCTACAACCAGGCAACACAGAAGAAGCAGCTAAATATCGAGAAAAGGTCTACTACTTTTCAAGTCCTGAGGCTAGAGAAAAATTTATGGAGCATCCTCAGGAGTATGTGGCTCACAATGAACCATTAAAGGTGAAAACTATATTATTCTTATCCTAATGATTGCTCCTGTTACCTTTTTAGGGACTTATTATATCCACCATTTTATTTGATAGTGAAGTTCCCAATCTGATATAGCAATATAGTGAAAACATCTAAGTTCCAAGAACAACTTTTTGGAATATAACCCAAAATAATGATCAGTTTTGATTTCTACTGTAATGCCTTGTGTCAAACCAGTACTTAATAGCTGTCTCTTTAGCTGAAACAAAAAGACACAGCTGAATTTATTGTTTATAAATCTATTGAATTTATTGTATTCCTTAACCAGTTAGTCTCTCTGAGCAGAGCAGTCTGCTGATCATAAGACAGGATTCGGGCAAGTATGGGATTCAGAGGTTCTGGGCCTTCAGTGGGTTGACATCCTCTGTGGAAGGGTGATTACTCAGGTGAGACTGCTGTTAATCTGGTTCCATCCAGAGGCATGATTATAGGGGCAAATTCATGCCCGATTGCTTGACTCTCAAGAGCAGGATGACCCTGATTCAGAAGATTGCAAAAGAGTGTTCCGAAAGGTGAGTGGTCCTTGTCAATGAAACTGTTTTCAACTGGTTTCAGTAGCTGTAGAACAATCCATCTTTTCCTAAGTTTGTAGGGACGTTTTTATCCTTACTTGTTTCCCACTTTGGAACAATTTTCTACATTCTTTAAAAAGTATTTTATTAAAGTGCCCAGCTGGCTTGGCTCAGTGGTTGAGCATCAGCCTATGAAAGTGGAGGTCATGGTTCGGTTCTGGGTTGGGGCACATGCTGGGGTTCTGGGTGCTGTCCCCAGTAGGGGGTGTATGGGAGGCAGCCAATCGATGATTCTTTCTCATCATTGATGTTTCTCTCTCTCTCTCTCTCTCTCTCTCTCTCCTTTCCTCTCTGAAATCAATAAAAAATATTTTAAAGTATTTATTAAAGCCAAACACAAAAGAACAAATACTGTACAATTCGACTTATACAAGGTACCTAGAATAAATTTATAGGGACAGAAAATAAGAGTGGTTGCCAGGGGCTAGGAAAAGGGGAGAATAGAAGTTGCTGTTTGATGGGTACAGAGTTCCAGTTTTGGGATAATAAAAAAGTTCTGGAGAGAGAGAGTGGTGATGGGTGCACAACATTATGAATATACATAATGCCACTGAATTTACACTTAAAATGGTCAAAATGGTAAGTTTTATGTTATGTATATTTTAACGCAATTAATAAAAGAACACATTGTGGCAATATTTTATTCATTTTTAAAAACAAAGCACACACATAGTAACACCAGCTCTAAACAAGTCTTCATATTTATGTTTTACTTTCCATCTTCTTCCACATGGGTATATATTGTTTCTAGTGTATATAGTATTTATAATATTTTTCTCTTAATATTATATCATAGAAAGTTTATGTATTTCTATAGAGCTCATAATGGTTTGCCATACCATTTTAATATAATTTGTTAGACTTTTTATCATGCTAAAAATGTATCTTTCCATTCTTTGTAAATTAAAACTTTAAAAAACCCCAAACTAATTCTATTTTATTAAATGCCTTTTGGCACAAGATATCAAAATAGTCTTATGATTGTTAATGCTCCCTAAAAACTACCGTTGATGTAATGCATCATGTTAATTGATCTCCTAATGTCAAAACAGCCCTGAATTAGTTAAGTGATAATTCAGTCTTAGGGAAGGCAGTTAATTAACCTCTTTTTTTTTAAAATAGCTCAAAGCTTTCTTTCCTTTATTCTCCCTTACCCCACATCTCCCTGACCCTCCCCCTGTGGCAGGCTCCTCCATTAAGAATATGCCTTCTGGGTCCCCGTGGCTCTGGCAAAACTATTTGTGGAAGACAGTTAGCAGAAAACTTGGGCATCTTTCACATTCAGTTTGAAGAATTTCTACAAGAAAAAATCATGCTCAAAACTGAAAAGAAAGTTGGACCTGAATTTGAAGAAGAGGCTGAGGAAGAACAACTTGCAAAACAAGAACTTGAAGAGCTTGCAATTGAGGCCAATGTCACACTTGAGAAAGAATATGCAAATAAGCCGGTAGTAATATTATAACTCTCTTTGCAGATAGTTGTGTTTGCTGGTATTACTTTTGGAAAGTAGGATATAAGGGGTGTAAAACTCTATAAAGTTTCCAAGAAAAAGAAAAACATTAGCCTGTAAAAGTCATTTAAGAGGCATCCTCCCCATGTTAGATACAAACCTTACTGCTAATCTATAATTGGCAGTAAGGGACTCCCCCCCTCCCCCGCACCCCAGTGCATGATTTAGCAGTGAGGGACCCTCACCCACACCAGTGCACGAATTTTCGTGCACCCGGCCTGAAGTCTATAATATAAAATTACTGTTTCGCATGACTCCAGTAAAAACCAGAAACGCTTTCCCTAACAAGACTGTTGTATAGCATTAATTTGGGGCTACGTTATTTGATATATCTGAACTAGACTCTAAGGCTTTTTATTATTGTGTTCTCTGTGTTTTTGCTTTGTCGATAGATAGATAGATAGATAGATAGATAGATAGATATAGATAGATATGTATGTATATTTTGAGAGAGAGAGAGAGAGAGGAAGGGAGAGGGAACAAGAGAGAGAAACATCGATGTGAGAGCAAAACATCAATCAGCTGCCTCTTGCACACCCCCCCACTGGGGATTGGCCTGAAGCCTGGGCTTGTGCCCTGACCAGGAATAGAACCGGCAGGCAACCTTTCGGAGCACAGGACGATGCCCAACCAACTGAACCATACCAGATAGGACTCTGTTTTTGTTATCATGTATCATAAAAATCTGCCCCAGTGCCAATGGGAATCTCAAAATATTAATTTCTCATGATGCCTCATAAGAAAGTTTGTATGGCGCTCTTAGGTGGTTTCTATCTAGGGTTGTAATTCTAACTCACTTTTTAACCATTTCTGATATAGCAAGACCCTTTTCTTCTCAAAGGACCCACTGTAATTGGATCCAGGTACAGACTGTATTTCAGATGACTCCCTGGCTAACCCATTCTTTAATCAGGATCTACTTTTAGTAACTATAAGATAGATGACAAAAATCAGTTATAGATTGAACAAGGTTTTAGCAAAAAGTGATAAGACAGATATCCTGAGGTCATGTATGAAAATCAGTTATGCTAATCGCTAGTAGCTCCTCTTAGCTACAGTAGATATAATTTAATACTTAAAACCATATAAGATATTGGTTTAAAGAAAAAAGCCTAAATATTAAAAGGTTTAAAAGCAGCAATATAAAAAAATGTCCTGAGAAAAAACAGGTGTCATCTTAATCAACTATGTAATAGAGTATTGTTTATTAATATAGTTTTGAATTTGTTTTGTTTTCTGATTTTTGTGTTCAGCCTCCAGAAGTGCAATTTACAGAAGAAGAAGAAGCAATCAGATTATATTTAATGGAAAATGAAGCATTGCCTCCCGAAATTCTAGAAAACATTCTTTCTGAGTGGTGGCATAAAGAACCAATACGGTATCTTAATTTATATAGGATTATACATTGATTGACTTTTATTTGCCTTATTCTCAAAACTCTAAAACAGTGATGGCGAACCTTTTGAGCTCGGCGTGTCAGCATTTTGAAAAACCTTAACTCTGGTGCCATGTCACATATAGAAATTTTTTGATATTTGCAACCATAGTAAAACAAAGATTTATATTTTTGATATTTATTTTATATATTTAAATGCCATTTAACAAAGAAAAATCAACCAAAAAAATGAGTTCGCGTGTCACCTCTGACACGCGTGTCATAGGTTTGCCATCACTGCTCTAAAACGTAATACAACATAAATTTTAAAATGTTCTTCTTTACTCTCATGTAAATTAGTGATTCTATACATTAAAAACATCTGGGAAATTATTATTTTATATATTTATTTTTATTGATTTCAAAGAGGAAGGGAGAGGGATGGAGAGATAGAAACATCAATGATGAGAATCATTGATTGGCTGCCTCTTGCACGCCCCCTACTGGGAGTTGAGCCTGCAACCCGGGCATGTGCCCTTGACCAGAATCAAACCTGGGAACCTTCATTCCCCAGGCCGACGTTCTGTCACTGAGCCAAACCGGCTAGGGCTGGGAAATTATTTATAAAATACTGATGCTAGGCCCCAACCCAAAATAACTGAATCAAAATCTTTGGGAGTGTAGCCATTTTTATGGAAATTTGCCCATTTAATAAGATAGAAAACATTTTAAATGCCAATTAAGGGCTGAAACTGTCAAATGTTAATGAAAGCTCTGTTCATATTAAGAAAACATATCTAAATATAAATATTTAAACAAACCAAATTTTAGATAAGCATAATAAACTTTCATTCACAAGGGGACCAATAAAGCAAGGCCGAGTTCTCAAAGCTTAATTATTTGTTTCGTGTGTGTGTGTGTGTGTGTGTGTGTGTGTTTAAATATATTTTTATTGATTTCAGAAAGTAAGGGAGAGGGAGAGATAGAAACATCAGTGATGAGAGAGAATCATTAACCGCTGCCTCCTGTACGCAACCTGGGCATGTGCTCTTGACTGGAATCAAACCTGGGACCTTTCAGTCCGCAGCGCAACGCTCTATCCACTAAGCCAGACCAGCCAGGGTAAAGTCTGATTGTTTTATAGTTAGTTACTTCACAATGAACATGTGTTAGCATTGTAGTTATTTTCATGATTCTTCAAGTTTCATCATTCTTAAACAAGTTTGATAAGCCTATTTGGGTATAATCATCTTAATACATATGAGCCAGGATACATACATACATAATTGTCATGAGTTACAAGGGGACCCAGGGAAGGAAGTATGAATTGTTTCATGAAAGGAAGCATCATTAAAAGAAAAACTACTGAAGGATGGCTTCCCACTAAAGGTCAGCTTGTCACACCTACCTCTTTATAAAGGGTAACAAGTTCCTTAGGCTGGGCATTCCTCCTAGGCAGAGAATTTATTTTCTCTTAATTTTCATCAAATATTAAGACTATTTATAATTAAAGAGAACTTATCTACATTATAAATATAAGAATAAAATATTATCATTTTAATTTAATTCAATATATTTGAGAAAAGACACATCATGTTTATGCAAGTAGAAATATTAAAAGAACTAAGAGAGATTACTTTTTAGACTACTCATTGCACATCTTATAGAAAGTTGAGATCAATACTTTTTTCATTTTTAAACTAATATTTATAATGTAATATTTAAAATAAATTATGCAATTCATGCCTAGTTCCACAGGTTTTATATTAGATGGTTTCCCACGATATCCTGATGAGGCCCAGCTTCTAGGGGAACATGGATTTTTCCCAGATGCTGCTGTTTTAATACAAGTTGATGATCAAGATGTTTGTGATCGGCTCCTGCCTCCCCAAATTGAAAAGTGGAAACTGAAACAGAAGAAGAAATTAGAAAGGAAACTACTCATTAAAGAAATGAAGGCAAAAATCAGGGTATGTATCTCGTAAAACAGTTTTAGAGTAAATTTTTTCTGTATCCTATATAATAATCCTATATAATAAAAGGGTAATATGCAAATTGACCCTAACAGCAGAACGACCACGCAACCAGTCACTATGAGGCGCACTGATCACCTCTCGGTCCTTTTCCCTACCTGGCTGGCTCTGATCGCCCGATGGTGAACAGGGAACCGGGGGTGGGTGGTGGGGGATGTGGGTGGCTCCAGGCCAAGGCCCCCACCCCGCTGGTCGCCCCACACACAGAGGGCGACCTGAGGCAGGGGCAGTGATGGGGCCGGCGAGTGGACAGGAACAGCCTACCTCTCGGTCCCTCCCCCTAGCCATCAGGCTCTGATTGCCCAATGGCGAACAGGGCACTGGGGGTGGGTGGTGGCAGGGGGCAGGGCCAGCTGCGGGCAGCTGGAGAAGATGGCCCTGATCGCAGGCCAGGCCTAGGGACCATACCCATGCATGAATTTCATGCACTGGGCCTCTAGTTAAATTATAAAGTGGTCTTTACAAAAATGTAGTTTTCTGATTTTAATAGCATAGTCAATATGAAAACACTCTTCATCGAATATTAAGAATATTTATGATTAAAGAGTTAAGATTTATTTGAGGCCTATGTGGTTATCAACATGTTAATATTTCTCTCTCCAAGGCAAATAAAATTAAAGATTTTGGTAGCACCAAAGTATCCCTATATCAGACACAGGTACATAATGGAAGAGGCAGCAAGTGAAGCAGACCTTAAAACACAAAAAATTAAAATTATCAGTGGTTTTTTTCACTAGCTCCTGGAATTATGACACCATCCATTAAGGCTATGTAAGCCTGTGGTGAAACAGATACAGATATTAGCTTAGAACATCTTTTCTAGCCGTAATGTGAGGAGTATTCCATAAAATGTTCAAAAGTGTCATAGGAACCCAACAATTCCACTCTTAGAAATCTACCTAAGTTTCGGGCACATCCCCAGTAATGGTTGTGCAGGAGGTGGCTGATGGATGTTTCTCTCTCATCCATGTTTCTAACTCTCTATCCCCTTCTCTTCCTCTCTGTAAGGAATCAATAAAATATATTTAAAAAAAAAAAAAGAACATCTTTTCTAAAACTGTAATGTGAGGAGTATTCCATAAAATGTTCAAAAGTGTCATAGGAACCTAACAATTCCACTCTTAGAAATCTACCTAACAGAAATGAAAACATGCCCACATAAAAATATGTATATGAATGCTCATAATAACATTATTCATAATAGCCAAAAAGGAGAAACAACCCAATGGCCATCGACTGATGAATGGATAAACTAAATGTGATAGACATCCAGATAGAATACCTGAGTTCTTACATACAAAGTAATTCCCTCTGAGGGAAACACACAAAGTAGCTGAGAGAGTTTGTACCTTTTACCTCTACACATTGGTTCAGATCTTTCTCAGCCCACACCTAGCACTCCTATAGGGATCTCCTAATTGTCCTTCTGGCTTCATCTCTGGTCCCCCTAGGTCAGTGATGGCGAACCTATGACACGCGTGTCAGAGGTGACACGCAAACTCATTTTTGGGTTGATTTTTCTTTGTTAAATGGCATTTAAATATATAAAATAAATATCAAAAATATAAGTCTTTGTTTTACTATGGTTGCAAATATCAGAAAACTTCTTAACTCTGGCACCAGAGTTAAGTTAGGGTTTTTCAAAATGCTGACACGCCGAGCTCAAAAGGTTCGCCATCACTGCGCTAGGTCATCCTTCTGGTCATCTCCAGGCTACTCTTCCTGATACTTCCTAAAACTCTGACCAAGCTGCCCTCTTAGGTCTGAACTCATTGTTCTGTCATTGGAAGCCAACCAATCTTGTTCCAAATCCTTTTTCTACCCTTGTTCCTTAGTTAGAACAAATACCAACCCTCCTCTGCAGCACCCAACATACCATGTGCTTTTCCATTTCCTTGTCTGGAAGTTTTTTACATCATCCTCCACAAGCCCTGTGACATTACATGAGTTAAATCCTCTGACTTTGCTAACTCACCTATAGAGTAGAATAATACTGTCTACTTTGCATGTTTTAAGCAGAAAAAATGTAAGTATGTCCAGTATTTATTGCAGTGCTCCTGAGAGTGATGGCATCTAGCAAACATACAACGGTTAGTTAAACTTCACTAACCACAACTTATTTGAGTGAAAGGATCAGAGAAAAAAATAGACTCAAAATATGCATGTGTGTTATTGTGCATACTTCGCATTTCTTTGTAGTACAGTGTTCTCTATGTATGTTATGAAAACGCAAAGGAGACTGTATTATGTTTTTCCAACTATACAGTTAAAACACCTTCTCACCCTCTAAAGAGCTAGAGAATCTCTTTGGGGGCTCAAAAACTAAATGAATTCCATTCTATTGAGTTTTATAATTCTGTCTACAAATCTTTCTTGAGTGTCAACAAAACATGAATTCTTCAGAATGTTTACTCACTAGTTGCCAGATGAAAACACAGGGTCCTGCTGGCCCAGGCCTGAGCCCCAGAGCACGTCTTCAGGCACCACTCTAATCTCTTAGGACTTAAAGGGATTGCATTTGGAAAGCCCTGAGCCAGTGAGCCCCCAAACCTCAGTGGGCTCATTAGTTTCCATTATTCATTACAATTTTTTAATGTCTGTTTTTTTATAGGATGATATGATTGCTAAAAGAAGGGCTGAACTTGTAGCAGAGAAAGAGAAAAGAAGGAAAGAGGAGGTAAGTAAAACTTTTTTTAAAAAAAAGCAGGACACCCATTGTGTGTATGTGTCAACAGTATAAAATAAAAAGAGGCATTAAAAAGTATTGAAAGAAATAGAGTTTATGTGCAAGTAGTGAGATTATATCACTTTAATTTTTTAGAGAAAGAGGGAGAGGAAGAGAGAGAGAAACATCAATGATGAGAGAATCATTGATTGGCTGCCTCCTGCACGCCCCACATGGGGGATCGAGTTTGCAACCGGGCATGTTCCCTGACCAGGAATCAAACCGTGACCTCCTGGTTCATAGGTGGATGCTCAACCACTGAGCCACTCCAGCCAGCCTCATTTTTATTTTTTTATACCTTTTGTTATTCCATGACTGTTTACAATGACCTCTTATTATTTTTGAAATCAGAAAAAAAAATGAAAGAAAACCACTAGAGATGTTTGAGTAATCTAATGTAAAATATAACACTGCATTAAACTATGCTTCTTTTGGAATTTTAGTTTTGCTTTCACACTTCCAGCCATGCCATAGGAGATGGGCTAGAGCTTGGGATTGAGGTACAGACAGGGAGCCTGGGAAGCTGCTGCAACTAAAATATAGATTATCTTGCGATAAAGGATGCAACAGGGCAGAGCCAAGTGAACTCTGGGTCATGTTCTGTGCAGCATGCTCAGTACAGCTCCTCTCCATCTGCTGATTTTTTTAAAAAACATAAACCTTGAAGACTATGGATTTTTTTGTTTAGAGAGGAGCTATTCCCAAATTGACCTTGCTGACCCAAATGCTACAGCCAAACTAGTTCAGAGGAGGTGTAACTAGACCAGCTAGTTCTGTAAAGGACCCGAGGTCATTATACAATCAACTTACAAGTAAACCTGGCAACCAAGGCAAACAATAAGATAGTCTCTGCCTCCTTCCATTTTTTTCTGGTTTAAGGCACTCTTATATCATCTTTTAAGGTACTCTTGTATCATCTTTTCAAGGCTGACTCTTCTGTAATCTGATTTCCATCTACATAAAAATTTAACTCAACAAAAGAGGAAAAACAGAAAATAGGGCTGGCTACACATGCCACCATATGTCACCCTGGTGTGGACATGCTCAAAGACTCCTGATATAGCCCAACTGTAACTGTGGGTCAAAACATTGCAGAAGAGGGGCCAGAAGAATTATTTCTTTGTCCAAAGTATTTACAACCAAAAGTTGATCTTAAACTATTAGACGGAGAAAGTTATGGCACCATCTAAGGAACAAGAGCACTCTTCTTTTGTTTTGATCTTCATTCATGCAGTCAGTTCATCAGTAACCTTAATGGAGCACTTACTACCTGCCTGATGCTATTTTAGCACTGGACAATCAACCCTGAACAGAATTTACAAAGTCTCTGGCCTAATGTCCATTCCCTGAACAAACATGTTCTGAAATTCTACTCTGTCAAATGAGTCATGCTAATGTTTAGGATAAAAAAGACAGACACCCTGCCCAGCTGGTGTGGCTCAGTGGTTGAGCATCCACCCATGAACCAGGAGGTCACAGTTGATTCCCTGGTCAGGGCTCATGTCCAGGTTGTAGGCTCTATCCGCACTGGGGACATATAGGAAAGAGGCAGCCGATCAATGCATCGTTAGTGTTTCTATCTCTCTCTTCCTCTCCCTTCCTCTCTGAAATAAATAAAAATCATATGTAAGCCCTAGATGGTTTGGCTCAGTGGATAGAGCGTCAGCCTGCAGACTGAAGGGTCCCAGGTTCAATTCTAGTAAAGGGCACATGCCTGGGTTGTGTGCTTGTTCCCTAATAGGAGGTGTGCAAGAGGCAGCCAATCAATGATTCTTTCTTATCAATGATGTTTCTATCTCTCTCTCCCTTTCCCTTCCTCTCTGAAATCAATAAAAATATTTTTAAATATATATTTAACACACACACACAGACATCCTAACCTGGGACCAACTACAGTTAACTACCTCTAGCCCTTGAGAGTCCTTAGTGGTCCCCTTAAGAATCACCTCAAATGTCTCAGGCATATTAATTACCAAAGGATTACAGACTTTGGGATGGAATTGATCTAAACTGGTACAATCTCTCCAGTTCTTTCTGAATTTGTTCATTGATGGCTACCCAGTGCCTAACATAATGCTGACACATAGCAGGCACTAAACTTACAGTTGTTTTGTTGCTATTGTATAACATTGAGCATTATTTAATCTCTCTGAGCCTAGGTTTTTTTCATTAGAAAATGGGAAAATTGCCCTACCAACATGGCTCAGTGGTTGAGTGTCAACCTATGAACCAGGAGGTCACAGTTCGATTCCTGGTCAGGGCACATGCCCAGGTTGTGGGCTTGATCCTCAGTGTGGGGTGGTGCAATGGGCAGCCAATCAATGATTTTCTCATCATTGATGTTTCTGTCTCTTTCTTCCTCTCCCTACCTCTCTGAAATCAATAAAAATTATTTTAAAAAAAGGAAATGGGAAAATTACCTAGTTTCCCTAATTAATGGTACTTTAATTTCCCTTCTTTGCTAGTCTTCAGTTACATTTTCTTTTCCCTAAGAGAATTAGTTTCCAGGATACATTTTATAAATTCATAAATCTTATAAATTTTCTTAATTTATAACTTTCCCATTTGTTAATATTATAATGTAAAGTTTCTTAATATTTTCATTCTAAGATTCACTATTCCATCTTATAAATTAAATAGGTTTTTGTAAGTTAACTCTCCTGAGACTTAATTGATATATTTTGCCTAAGTGACTGAACGACAGGTCGCTATGGCGCGCACTGACCACCAGAGGGCAGGCGCTCAATGCAGGAGCTGCCCCCTGCTGGTCAGTGCTCGCTCCCACAGCCAACCTCCCCCGGCAAGCCAACCTCCTATGGTCACTCCCCCCTCCT